>NC_049213.1:13360113-13462613 GCF_013347855.1 Anguilla anguilla
TTCACACTGTTCCCATGCCGCCTCATTACGCTGTGTGCTATCCACTTTTGCTCCTTCGCGCACCTCGCCTTTTATTTCATTAAACTAAAAAATTAACTGAGACTCAGAAGGAACACATGCATTTGTATATGTTCAGCATTTATGCATACATGCACACACACATACGTATGCCTTACTTCTGAAGGGTAATATACAATGTACGTATATATATATATATATATATATATATGTGTGTGTGTGTGTGTGTGTGTGTGTGTGTGTGTGCATGTGTGTGTGTGTGTGTACACATATACAGTGTGTGTGTGTGTATTAAGAGTGTATGTTTTGCAGTCAGTCTTCATTTCAGGCAGTCTTTCAGTTCCCATGCTTCAGGTGCATGTCCTAACAGAAGAATGCAAGTACGGCGCAGTAGTAAAAAGATGAGCTCGTGACTCAGGAGTTACAAGTTCAAATTCCAGGTGGGGCACTGCCATAGCACCCTTAAGCAAATTATGTCACCGACACTGCTAAATATACAGATGTATGAATTGATAATATGTGATTAAAAGAAATTGTATTAGTTGCCATGGGCATTTTTTTGTGATCTATTTTTAATTATTATTTAAAGGATTTTTCCCATAAACATAGTAATAAATCACTGTTGACATTTACAGACTTGTGGAACAAATGGAAAAAAATACACATACAGCAAATGACTTCAAAGGCTGCTAGTCAGCATATTAATAATATAAAACTTCCCAGTGCTTTTATCAATAATATGGCTGTGCGTGCTTTAACAGAGAGAGACAGCAGGTTGTGAACCTGGAACAGAAGGTATGCTTTTGCTGTCAGTCCAGAGATAAATTGAGCGGAATCATTCACTGAATGTTATAACAAACAAATTGCAGCAACCTTTAACCTTGGGTCTCAGAGGGTAGGTTGTAGTGGCAACATTGTGTCAGCGTGAAGTATCTGTCAGTGCAAGCTATGAGCGTTTTAATGGCCCTCCTCATTTACTGATAACTTGAAAGGGAGATAACCACATCTCATTTTAGACATCATTTGGTGCCATTGGTCGGCTGTGATGGTTCAAAGTTACACTGGGGGGAAGCAATGTGAAGGTTGTCCAGCAGATATTGTTTCAACTTTTCTATGTCTAAGGTCAAATGAAGAACATGAATTGAGAGAGAGAAAGAGAGAGAGAGAGAGAGATGAAGTGTGGTCTCTCCAGGTGTTGTATAACTGAACAGACATGTTCATCCTGCCTGGGGGCCAAGAGTTTAACCAGGTGGAGGCTGTTGCTACAAAAGGTCTATAAAAGCTGCTCTCTATTAAGTACTACACAGATACTACCCCCCAACCCAATTTTACCTCGACCCCACCCCACCCAAAGCCCCCGCCTCTCCTCTAACCAGTTACGATGAATGAGCTTATCAAGATCCTACAGGCAGGAGCTGTTTGATATTCTTCACAGCTGTAAAACATGAATGTGTAGCTTTGAACAGAGTTCATAAAAGATAATAATTCAACATTGCTCATATCAGACTACTTGCACTGACTATGTTCTCTCACTCCATGTGGTCCACAGGTACATTTGTTAAATTATTTTCCTGTCTGTCCTCACAGGACACACGGTGGGCATTACCGAAATTTGTATTAATTCTGTTCATGTGTTAGTCAAATGTCCGTGGTTACCGGTTACCAACAAAAAAATAATTTTATATAAAAGCCTACATTGTCGCAAATACAGTTCACAAAATTTAATTAAATGCATTAATTTAAACTAAAACATTGTGGGAGTTGACAGCACATTTATCCAAATTCACGCAATAAAAAAGCTGGAACTGCACTTAATTTTCCATGTGAAGCAATGCACAAAACAACGAACGTTTCATTACTCTTGTTGTACATTCATGGCACCGATAGGTTGCGCTGTCTACACAAAACAGATTCAGTTGTCTGTACTTTTGTAAAGACACCCTCAGCAAGGATACTGGTATTTGTAGTGTTATGATAGAACGACAAGCCCCAGAATGCCCTTCACAGTTTTGTTGCCGGAAAATCTCTTCCACGATGTTAAACAATAATGAAGCCATACGGTAAGCGGAGGAAAACGCGATTTAGCTATTTCTGAATTGCCTAGGTACCACTTTTACAATCTAGCCAGGTAGATCAGAACGAGGAGTGTTTATATCTTTCAAAAAGAAAGTGGTAGCTGCTTGCTTGCCATTTCATCTTTGCAGCCTTACCCCGAGCTAACGGCTAGCTAGCTAACATTAACGATGGTCGAACCCAACATATCAGCCAGTATTATTTGATTGAAAAGCCGTGAAATATATCAATTAAACAAATGTATGAAGTCAATTTAAACGAACTTGCCACGATAGCCTGGTACGTTAACTAGCTGTATATGTTTCCAAAGTAATCATAAGAACCCCAGAAATCAAGAGGAACTATGACGAGTCAGGCTAAGGTAGTCAATTTCTGTTTGCGTGTCATGCATCTCAGCTCATCCAATTGCTACTAGTGATAATTTTAGATATCCAAAATGAAAAACCATTCCAAATATCCATAATGTAATTTTGAATATCCGAAATACATTGTGACTAGTAAAAATTTCTTTACAGATATCTACAATTGGCATTATGACTAGTAAAAATACAATTGTGGACATCTGTATAAATAATGTGGATATCCATAATTGTAATTCTTCCTATCCAGAATGCAGTTGTAGATATGTGAAATTGTAATTCTGGATATACAAAAAGATAGTAAATGCCAAAATGGCTCACTTCAGTTATGACTAGTAACAATTGGATTGTAGATATCTGAAATGGGAGTTTTTCCTAGTCAGAATTCTATTGCAGATATCCAGAATGTTCATTCTGGATGTGAAGAATGATGTTGTAGATATCTGAAAATGAAAGCCCAATACACACGAATGGCAAAAGTGACGTCATTTGTCTTAGGAAGAATGGTGTTGTGGATATCTGAAATGACAATTGTGGATTGGAAGAATGTCATTGTGGATTGGAAGAATGTCATTGTGGATATCTGAAAAGTTCTTTTTGACTAGTAAGAATTGAATTACAGATATCTGCAATATATATCCAGTCTAGCTATTAAATGTTAAATCGGCCACTTATACTTTTTAAGGATTTTTAGATATCTTACATTTAGTTTTGACTAGTACAATAAAAGTTGTAGATATCTTGAAATACCATTTCTACTTGTAAGAATGTTATTGTGGATATCTTTAATTACCATTCTGACTAGTGATAGAATACAATTTTGAGTAGGAGAAATGCTATTATGGATATCTAAAATGTAATTACAGATAGGAGTGGGGTTCGATTAAATATCATAATGGCTTGCCATACGCTACAGGCCTCGGTGGTCGCCTTGAACTTGTGTGGCCTGCCGCTTCGCCGCTGAGCCGTCGATGCTCAAATACGTTTACAATGCATGATGGCAGCACTTACTGTTGACTGGGGCAGCTCTGGCAGGGCATAAATTTGAGGAACTGACACGTTGGAAAGGTGGCATCCAATGACAGCGCCACTGAGCTCTTCAGTACGACACCATTCTACTGCCAGTGCTTGTCAATGGGCTGTATTGTTGATTTTATGCACCTGTTAGCACTGGGTGAGGCTGAAATAGCCAAAACCACAAATTAGATGGGGTGTCCACATACTTTTGGAAATGTAGTGTAGTGTATCTCTTCGGTAATTTCCTTTGATCGTGGTATAGTGTGCTTGTAGAATTTTTTTTGATGACTACTTCACTCTGATAGTAAGATTTAATATGAGTGAGGTTTAGATTCATCAGGACTGGCTGCATCAAGTCTGGCTGTGTTCAATCAGCTGAATCTAATTATCAATTAAATTTGCTTATTTAATTTGTTGATTGAGGAGCTTAGCGGGCAGTTTCCTTTTCACATGGGTGATATGAGTGTTTGATTCCTTTTTTCATTAAATAAATGAAGCAATAAAAAATGTGTTTTGTGTTTACTTCATTTCCCTTTGTCTAATATTACATATGCACAGTACTGTACATATGTCCCCCTCCGTCTTTGCAAAGCCAGACATACTGTATGAGTCCACAAACTTTCCGTTGGTGCACCCATAACTCGGAATTTATCATTAGAGCCATCTAAACCTTTCTCCAAAGTGAGCTGGATTACCCGTTAAAATGGTGTGCAGACAAATGGCACCATGCTATATCTATAAACATACATAGCCTAAATTTCCCTTGAGTTGAGTTGGGTGACTGCAGAATGTCCTTCTGTGCTTTCCCCAGCAACTTCACCCGGCCTAACAAGCCTGATCCCTCCAGGATCATCTGATCATCAGTCTCCATAAACTTTGTCAGATGTGAACGTTTTACAAGATGTCATCTCATCAATTGAAACTGAAATTGACTTGAATGTATAAATTAGGATTAGTTCAAGGGAGAGCGATAAGGAATGAGAGGTCGTCACTAATAAACTCAAATGAAAAACTCTCGTGTAGATTAGTTTTGCTGGAAACATTCAGACTGGGTTTTATCTTCGCTTACATTATAAGACCAGTTCCTCATAAGACCAGTTCCTCTTAATTGCATGCTCTGTTACATTGTACAGTCTGTGGCTGGTCCAGTTTAATCCCATTAAATGCACTCCTATTGTATGCATACTCTGGTTAAATACAACAAGTCACAACAGTGAGTAGAAGGATCTCAGAAAGCAAGGTTAGTGGGAAAGTTACATTGTAATAATGGGTGCTATTAGATGAAGTAGCCATTACATTTTCAAAATTAAGGCAATTAAAATTGATGGGTAATTTAAATGGGATGGTCATGCTCACTGCTGCGCACGCCCCTGCTTGGGGAACAGAACATGTTTGAGGAAACATGGCCAGATCTTCGAAAAAGTCTTTGGTAGGATAGAAATATTGATTCATTTGTCAAGTAGGTTGTTGTCCATCGAGAAGCACATTTCAGATTCATTTTAAGGGAAACAACACATACCGTTAAATGCAAAAGTGTGTCGAATTTGGTTGTGTTTCCTCAAATGTACTAATCTATTTTGTATTTAAAATCAAAGAATGACTATAAGGAAAATTCACAATTTTTGCATTTATTTCATGTGTTTTTTTAAACAGACATTGGACTGCATTAAGTGTATTTTGTAAAGTACTATCTATCCATCCATCCATCCATTTATCCATCCATCCATCTATCTATCTATCTATCTGTCTCAACAATGGCATTCAATGAGTCATCTGGACAAATATATGTTTGAGACAGTTGCCTCAACATTCTGGGAACACTGTGGGATTCAAAAATGGTGACTCCTGTGTGGTGTGTTCTCATTGTCCTGAATCTGCAGACAGGCGGCGCAGGGTGCGGGCACTGGGGGTCTGGAGGCGGGGGACGGTGTCCAGCCCAACGGGCCGGGTCCGGGCGCGGCCGCCCGGTTCCTGCAGGCGGAGCTGGAGCTGAACGCCGTCCTGCAGCGGCTCTCCTTCGGCGGGGCAGTGCGCTACACCTACAACCCCCTGGAGTACGCCTGGGACGTGCACAGCCGCTTCGTCAACACCTACTGCCACGACGGGCAGAGCGTGCTGTTCCTGGGCATGAACCCCGGGCCCTTCGGCATGGTGCAGACCGGGGTGAGGGGGCCGCGTGCGTGCGCTCGCGCTTCATGTGTTCTGCTCTGGAACATTCTACACTGTGTTCCATCTTGTCCTCTGTCGGACCATTATCCTGGTGTACGAGAATAAAGTATGTACACACACACACACCTTTAGCCAAACATGCAGAAGCTCGTGGGCAAGCTTCAAGCCTATACATGTTAGAGGTACGCACACATAAAACAGTCGTTACCATACACAAACACACACACACACACACACACACACATACGCACGTGCTCTCACATACTCATTATATCACATGCACGCACTTTTCCAATCCTGCTCGGGGAGTTCAAAGGTCGTTAGATCAGCAAAACAAATGGGTCAATAAAAGAGCCGCGATTGGTCCCTTGCGGCACATCCGTCTTGGCCCTGAGTGGCAGGCCTGTCAGAGACCACAGGTGAGGTAATACTGCGCACATGGGAGCCGGGGAACGAGGACCTGATGGAGGCATCGACGGGAGCACGCGCGGGGGGGGGTGGTTATGTCAATGTTCCTGGCTCTGCATGCCGATCAAGAACAGCAGCAATTAGGGAAGCAATTAATAATGCAGGAGTTGACAAAAAATTATGAAATTATTATTTCACGGCTGGTCCGGAAATCTGCTGTCACCCAGGGATGAGTTCATGCCTTTGTCTTTGCTCTAGTTCCAGACACCTTTGTTTTTCTTGACTGTTATCTTTCACAAGAAGGTTAGTGCTTTTTATCTGTGCCTTTGGTCTGGTAATAATCCCTTTTAGAACAGGTCTGGAGCCTGGAAGTTGCTGGCATAAATATTTGGGGCAATCTGGTACCGAAATTACAAACATTCCAGAATTGTGTCAAAGGTAGGTCTATACTGATAAGTCTTGTGGTCTGCATTTGTACAGTTGCAATCTCTGAGCACCTTCTTGCAGAGTGGTCTTATCACATCTCTGTGTGAAGTTTGTGCGTCCTTGCAGATCGAAGATAAAGCTGTCGCACTAGAGGTAGTGCTCAAAGTTCGCATGTTGTATAGATATGGAGATCTGTGCCTCAGAATGTTTTTGCTGTAATACATTTATTCAGTTGTCAGGCTCCCAAAAGCATGTTTTTGGAGGAATTGCAATAAACCAAGAATCCGTGTGCCATCGGGGAAAAAAACGAGGAAAGGATAGTTGACAGACACTCCAGGAAAATCGTTGAGCAGAACAAAAATGGTGAAATCGAAATGAAATGCGGTCTAAATTAAAATATCCATCTGTTCACTGCGTAAAGCCAAAAACTGCTTGGTGGCTGGATGGATGGCTATCAATGGGGTATGGAGGCTGTGGGAGAAGCTTCCCAGCCAATGGGGTCCAGCGTTGGAGGCTGGAGGTTTTGCATGGCAGGCCCGAGGTAGTCAGGGACTTGGTGCAGGTGTCCTTATCAGACCTGGGTCAAATACGTATTTGTTTTGGATTCAAATACTTTTCTGTGCTCTGTTGATCTTGCCTGGTGTAATTGAGCCTGCCGATATGACCAGAAGGCGGGGTTTGCACGTTTTGAGACTATTTCATTGGTTCCAACACACTAGACAAGATCAATAAAGCATAGAAAAGTATTTGAATCCAAAATAAATACGTGTTTGACCCAGGCCTGGTCCTTATTAATCAAACGACGCGAGAAGCAAGATGGAACATGCAGCCTCCCTGGAATTCCAAGACCCGAGTGATTCAGGACCTGACTGACATGGGCTTTGCCCACTAACAGTGGCTGCTAATAATGAAATGCTCTCTGTCCTGGCCAGCTTACAAATGTGGCCTACTGAATCTTACCAGCTCTTCCTCTCCCAGTTTAAATTGGCTTCAGAATTTCATCCCTTTCGACCTCAGCTGAATTGCAGGAAGCATTATGCCTTTAAATGGTTGTATGCTACACATTGCTCACACAGGGCGTTACACATTGGTAGTTGAGTTTAGTTTTCCTCCTTCAGTCTATGATCCTTTGAAATCTTGGTATAAATGATGGATATATGACGGATTGACTGATCGATTGTTGTCTATTCCTGAACAGCTCCTTGTGAACGAAAAACAAAGTGTTGGCGAACTGTGGGACTAGGACAAGCCATTAATTAGCAGCTACAAGTCCTTTAAGAGACTTATAGATTAAGAACAATCAGCCTGCTATTTTATTGGTCCCCAGAGAAGAGACAATGAATCTGATGTGATTTTCATTTTGGCCAGGAACATTTTGTAGTTTGTCGGGGTTTTTTTTTCTGTGAAGACATTAACTGGATAAATGGACACCATTTCCCTCCTTTTCCTCCCAATTTGGAGTGCCTAACTGCATTGATCGGCACTCGTTGCTGCAACCGCTGCTATCGATTCAGCGGACAGAGAAGCATGCGCTGTCCTGCCAAGCGGGAGACGTCCGCCGCCGCTTCTCCTTGCATGGCGGTTCACAGGTCGGGCTCGCACAGACGCGAGGCGGAAGAACACGCTTCACGCGTGGCTCGGGCCGCCGGTGCCCCCATCGGCCAGCAGGGGGCCCCGCGACTCGTAATGAGACGCTGACGCCTTCTCTCCGGCCGGCCCCTGCGTCCCCGGGCGACGCAAGCCATATCCACGTCCGCTTCTGTGGACAGTAAAGTTCTATTCATACTTTTGGGCCCCTCCTGGCCACCGTAAGCCCTGGTGCGGTCCAGTTTCAATACCAGGCCAGTCCGCTCTCTAGAACAGTGTTTTAACAGGATGAACCGCCCCCAGAAGCCCTGGTTCACCACCGTTTTAGACCCTGAATGTTTGGCTTTGAATTAGACCAAGCACACAGGGTACAGCCCAGTTCTGATTAAATCCTTTGATTGTCCACTGTCTGCCACTGTGGTGTAAAATGAGGAACACAGACAATGAAAAGGAATTTTATGTGCTTTAATAAAAAAATTTAATTCAAAATTAGTGGAGCAGCAGCATATTTATAATGCTGCCATATGGAACGTGTGCCTTTGTTCAAACTTTCTCATAACCTGTTTTATGGACGAAATTCATGTCCGTTCTGTTATCTTTCTGTGGATTCTTCTTTCTGTACATTTTTCTGTTTTTCTCAGTACACCCCCCCCCACCCCCCGTGCATTTCTCCCCCATCTCTCTACATTCTTCACTCTGCATTCCTCTCTGTAAATTCCCTTGTTTAATTACCGCCCCCCCCGCATTCCCACGCTTGATAACTGCTCTGATTGTTTTGCGGTTCCCAGATCCCCTTCGGCGATGTGGCGGTCGTCCGCGATTGGCTGGAGATCGGCGGGGAGGTGGGGCGTCCGCCCGAGGAGCACCCGAATCGGCGGGTCCTGGGCCTGGCGTGCGCGCGGCGCGAAGTGAGCGGGACGCGCTTCTGGGGCCTCTTCCGCCGGCTGTGCGGCGAGCCCGCCGCCTTCTTCCGCCACTGCTTCGTGCACAACCTCTGCCCGCTCGCGTTCCTCAACGCCGCCGGCAGGAACCTGACCCCGGCGGAGCTGCCGCTGGCCGAGCGCAGCGCCCTGCTGGGGCTGTGCGACGGGGGGCTGTGCCAGGTGGTGCGGGCGCTGGGCGTGACCACCGTGGTCGGGGTGGGCCGGGTGGCCGAGCAGCGAGCGCGCCGGGCCCTGGCGGCCGCCGAGATGGCGGTGCGCGTGGAGGGCCTCATGCACCCCTCCCCCAGGAACCCTCAGGCCAACAGGGGCTGGGAGGCCATCGCCGAGGCCCGGCTGGCCGAGCTGGGCGTGCTGCAGCTCCTGACGGCGTGACTGCCCTTCCCGCGGGCGCCCCGGCGACCTCGCCCCGGTTTCGACTGACGGGCGTGCCCCGCGGGGCCTCTCGGTGAGATCTCGCGCAGGTACGGGCGATGGGTGGAGACGGTGGCGGGGGCAGCTCATAGACTGCTTGGTCCCCTGCAAGGCCCTGACAAAACAAGGGAAAGACTGACGGAGGCGACACTAGTGCAGGCAGACAGGCAGCACATGTTCAGTTCACTGGGAGAATGAGGGGAGTTTAAAGCTGGCAGTATACTCAGTAAGAAGAAAGGACTTCAGGATTGAGAACCACCGGCGAACATGTCCACGAACACTGTTGTCGGTATACTCAGTGAGAACACCGCACCGTTTAAAGTCACTCCAGGCCGCTGGGGCGTGAATAATTACGAGGCAGCTATTAACCGGGGCTGGAATCTCAACCAGACCTCCGTCTCGCGGCTACGCCATGGATATATAAAGAGAAGGGTAACGCGAGATCACAACACAAAACAAAACGTTTTGGCTTTAGTTTATCTAGCTATGCAAAAGAAGAAAAAACGTGAAGAAGATGGTACGTTCGCCCTCTAAATCAGAGTAGGACGGAGAATGGAGAGTTTTGTCTGTACTTTCAGCAAATGCGAGTTTAAACGAGGGGGTCCACTTTCTCTTATTTCCAAATGTGTGCTAGGCGTTCTGATGACTTGCTGAAACGAGTAGCACCATTCATCAAACATGCGGGAACTCACAGAATTCGTACATTAGCATGTGAAGTATACTGCCTACTTAAGTACAGACCAATTCCTCTTTTCAGCCTGGTGCTTCTGACTGCTTTATGTTCATGGCCTTTGCCTAAGGACTTTGGGGATCTCTTGCATAAGGGGAGGCTGAGCCAGGCTCAGCATTAAGCTGGAAATTAAGGTAACACTACATATAGTCATCTCTGACATGCACTTACAGGTACCATACAGGTACCAGATCCAGAGCAGTTTCAGGTACCATATTTAGGGCTCAGATTAGCAATGACAGTGAAGGGAAATTCAAAGACTTTTTTGCATGCTGTTTTTCTTCAAACTGCTCTTTGCACAGCTTTTTTCCTGTTAGTCTACCCCTCCATTTGATCACTGGTGTGTTGCTGCTTACCTCAGTTTACCTACCCATGAATGTGTACATTCAAAGGTTCAGTTCTAATTCAACTCAAACAGAGATTATGGATCCAGTAGGGATCAAAAGTACTCTTATCAGGGTAAAATGTACTCTGTGAGAGTTGATTTAACACTGTTAGGAGTTAAGCTTTTTACTGTGTAGGCTGGGTCTGGACCACCTGGGTGTACTTGACTTTTCAGATTGGATCAGGTATAAGCTAGCCGATGGAGACTGGGAGTCCACAGCAGTGCGGAAAGTTGACCTTGTGCTCTCTAGGGTGGGGAAGGTGTCAGGCAGGCAGTTCTCTCTCAGATTGCTGCTCCATTAGTTCCTCTCAGTGATTTTCCAAACCCTCAGGCTATGGAAGTCATCCTCGGGGAGACAGCAGCAGTATCTCCCCTGCTTTCCCGTGCAGTCTGGAATGGGCACAGACTAGCAGGTGAGCTAGTTTAGGGCAAGCATTACTTAGCCAAAAGGGTTGAGCCTTGTAGCTTTTCATTTGGATGTCCTAATTATTGCGAGCCATTTAGCTTTCTCTGTAGTGAAATGGACATTGTGGTTGAAATACAGCACTTTATATGCTGTAAGATGACTTAAGATGTATTAAATGTTTCATGATTGCGTGATCATGATTGCATCACTTACTTGTGGATGTTTTCCGATAATTGCATTAAGTTAAAATATGAAGCTAGTTTTCAGTAATTTGATAGCATAGAAACTCATGCTTCAAATAATGTATACATTACAAGTAATTTCAGTCCATAGTAAAATGCATAAAAATTTACCAAAAATTGGCTAACATGCGACATTTGACTAGCCCATTTTCTAACTTGACACCCATCTGCTGATGAACAGGATATACATATATAATGTTGATAGATGCAAACGGACATCTTAATGCTTACCTGTTTGGCATTGTATGGTTCAGGAATAACTAAGCTAGGCCATTAGAAAGAAGACTTTTAAACTCCTGTAACTGGCTGTAAGTTCGTGAGTTCGAAATAGCGAGATTTTTTTTACTTGTTTAAAGTGCAAGAATAAATGAAAGATGGTTCTTACTTTGCGTTGACCATTTATTTTCTATGCTTGGAGTGACAGAACTACTACTATCATTAATGGTGTGATAATTATATAAATAGTAATTTTACTACTAATTTTAATATTACAATTTTTAATATTAAAATTTTAATATTAATGCTACTTAAAACCACTAATAATATTTCTGTATTAATGTTATTGCATGTAATATTACTGCTACTATTGCTTATCATATTAATAATGGATAGTGTTGATATACTTATTTAAAGTGATCTACATTTAAGGGGAAGTGACTAATATCTCAGCCTCCTGTGATTTGTAGTTCCCACCTTGGTGAGGCATGGCAGCCATTTTGTGGCACAATGCTCATTACACAGACGTGGAGAAGGGAGGATGTTGTAACAGTAAGTTAGTTTGGGGTGAGTGGAATTGAATCGGGGCTGCTGTGTACAGATAGAACCACTCTCTTGCTCCCAGCAGTGCATTTTTGTGCAATCTCTAGTGAGCAGAGCAAACAGGAAATCACGCGGCTCAGGAAACAAGCCTGTGTGGACCGTACCGAAGCTTAATGGTGTGTCCTAATTACTGTTGAGCGGAAGCTGTAAATTTCCGTGATGTTTGAATTGATCTTCTGTTAGGGGATTCCACGAGATCCCCGCGGCCCCAGGATCCGAATTCAGCGGAGAACCGTCGTCTGAGCGTGTTTTTGTCTGCGAAACGTGTCTGGCAAGTGTGAAATGAAGCGGGACGTGGTGGCCCCCCCCCTCCCAAAACACACATCCGCCCGCCCCACCCGACGGCACCGCAGACCGAACACAGCCGTAGAGCCTTAATGACGCCCATTTCTCTCTGTGCCGCGTTATTAATTAGCTCAATGATCCTTGCTGACGGGACCCGGGCTGTTGCTCCGTGCCCCCCTCCCCCCCTCCCTCCACTCCACTCCGCCTCACCCCCCGCTCTCTGCCCCCCCCCCCCCCCCCACCACCCTCCCAAAAAAGCCTGCGGCAGCTAGACCGCGTGAGATCAAGGTGAGAGGCAGTGCCTCGACTCTGTTGGCGGGAGCCTGTGGCCGCTGAGCCGGAGATCGAGCTGGGGCTGGAGAGGGAGAGCTCGTGGCCGTAGACGGAAACAGGAACCAAAAGCGCTGACCCCAGATCAGATTTAGCTTTGTTCATGTAATAATGGCGGTTGTGGTCAAAGCTGTAGTTGCTGGTGTTGGGTCAGTTGGGTAGGGGCTGAAATATTGGTGGGGTTATGGTTAGGCACCTGAAGGTTGGGACCCGTGGTGTTTTATTATTGTCAGATCGTTCATTGGCCCTTGGCTGGAAATTTTCAAATACTCGAAGATGCTAAATAATGGTTCATTGTGTATCAGCATTGTTTCTCTTTTTGGCTTCAAATCCAATTCTTGGAATCCTAATATTTATTTTTTAAAAGCTCTGTGAAAAAGTGTTTAAAACTGGAATAGTCCACCATCGTCAAACCAAAAAAGTGTTTTCTTGGTTGCCTTTTTTGTTTGTGTTGATTTAGTTTTTTTCAGTTTAATCTTTTCAGTTTCATGGCCTCGGGTTCTGTTTCATTTGGGGGAAACAAATAAACCTGTGTCCTTTAACCACCTAAATAGCTTCATATTGACATGTCTGAAATCCTTTTAAATGTGTGCCCCCATCTGTGTGCATTGGTCAGGTGTAAGGTCATGTGAACGGGAGACACTGTCCGGGTGACGTCCTCTCTCTGAGGTCAAGGGCGGGCGACCCTCTGCTCTCACTCCGGCCACGGGGAGTCCCCCCGGCCTTTCCGGTCCATCTGCCCGTCCGAGGGGGTCTCGACCCGCCGCCTCGCCCCCTGGCCGACCCGGGCGTCGCCCCGCGCGGCCTATCGCGACACGGCGCATCCGTCCATACAGCGTAGCGCCGCACGCTCAGTGTGGCCCCTCGGCCCTTTCCGTCCAACGAGCGTGTAGGGGCCGACCCGGGCGCCGGGCGCCAGGGCGTGGGGCGTCAGGGCGTGGCTCTGGCGCGCGGCGGTCCGCAGCTGCGCGCGGCGCGGTTATTGACTGGGGGCGACCTCCCGGTGACCCCGGCGGTGTGCAAGCAAAGGGCAGGGAGGGGGAGCGCGCTCTCCGCCGGGGCTGTCGGAGCCATCAATACGGTGATGAATGGAGGTGGCGGTTATTAAAGCAGAATTAGAGCAGGGCTGGGGGGGCGTGGGGGCGTGGGGGGGGGTGATGAATGGCGCGGGCGAGCGGTTCCGTGGCAGAGGCTGCGGAGCCGGATGGCACGGCAACGGCGCCATCGGTCTTTATTATCCTGCAGGACCGTCCCGATGCCGGGGAGCGGAGGGGGAGACTGAGGCCGGAACGCAGGCCCGAATGGCGCCCCTCGCACTACTACTTTTTCCTGGCACCTTCTTTTTGTATGTATTTCCTCCCTTTCAGTCCCTCGTTGGCTGAGAGGGCCTCTTCGTTTGAAATCGTTTTTAGAAGATTCACACACACACATTTCTTTTTTTAAATTTACATTTTATTGTAAAAGTGGTGCATCAATAAAGTAGTTTTGTTTTTTCGCTCTCCGTTATGCTTATAAGGGAATAATAGTCATAATCAGTTACACATTATAATTATACATCTCATTTTTTCAAATGAACAGTAATTTTCCTCATGTGGGTCTTTTGTGAGGAGGGCATGTTCTTCACAACAAACAAAAACTTGAAAAAGAAAATCTTGAGCTCAAGAAAGATGGCAGTTGCTTCGGAAAATACCTCTTAATTATCAAAAAGCACTTAAGAAAATTAATTTAAAATATTCTTATTCAAAGATAAGTAATCTTCTCACGATCGATTTGTCTTGGTACACAAATGTAAAGGGATTCATTTGCTTAAGTGTTTTCGTGTTATGAGGCATATTTTCTTATGCATGTCCCATTTTTCTGTGCCGCGCGATTATTTTTCTTTTAAGATTCCCCCCCCCCATTTTGGCTGCGTGGCCCATCAGTCATACTGAAGCTGTGGAGTGTAGCAGTGTACGCTGGGAAATTAGTGGGATCAGCTGGGAGTGGAGAAACGGAGGTAAGCTACACTGCCTGTTTACAGTGTGGTTAAATCTACTGTGGAAAAGGGTAGGCTACTACTATTAATTCAGGATAGAGCCAGAGGCCGTCCCCCTGAAAATGTCGCCAGAATACAGATGTGACCGGAACACACAGACGAATCGCGTTCGTCGGCGTTGCTTCTCCGCGTTCTGCTTTTGAGTGAACCGTTCCTTATTTTTGGGCGCGGCCGTATTGTTCATTCGTGGGTCAGGTCGCGTCATTGACGTTCTAGTTAACGGCTTGCCTAATTTCTGGAAGGTTCTGTCTTCGTTATGCTGTGAGAGTCGTTTACTGCAGTCCGGGGGCGTGTTGCCTGCCGCCGCCCAGTCCCTGCCTGCTCCACTTCCTCGCGTTCCCCCCTCCTTGGCTTTGCTCCCCGCTGTGTTATCTCCCACCTCCGTCAAACAAAAAATGTCCCTCTCCCCTGCGTCCTCCTGAAATATCGGAGATGCTTTACCCTGCGGTGGTATGGAGATGAGGGCTGTGACGCGTCTCGCTAGCCTAATTTGCCCTAAATATCAAAACTCCCACATTCACGCCGTCGGACACCTGCCGTGCGGTGCGTCCTCGTTACCAGTCCTGCGTGTCAGGGAAGGCCGTCGGCTGAGGAGCACGAGTTGTGTTGATGACGGCGACGAACTGCAGGCACCGTGATGTTGAGGCGATGCCGGCTTCAGGAAAGCTTTGGATCATGAGGTGCCACTCTGAGTACATCATGATCCAAAGAAATGAACTGACAGTTCTCAATCATAGTCGTAGTCATTTTAAAACATCAGATTGGGGGTTTGGGGGGGGGGGGGGGTTCACACAACATTTCCGCCTAGTATCACTGCAAACTTTTTGCTCATCGGTGTGTGGCTCTCGTGTCTCTAGCTCAAGTCTTCAGAGCTCTGCTTTAATATTCTCCCTAATCTGGTACGGCCCAGAATTTAGAGGTGACTAACTTTGAGCCCGGTACTTTTAAAGCTTTTAGCTTCTAGCTGTAGGCTTGCAAAAGAGTGTATGAACAAGAGCCTTAGGCTTGCAAAAGAGTGTATGAACAAGAGCCTTAGGCTTGCAAAAGAGTGTATGAACAAGAGCCTTAGGCTTGCAAAAGAGTGGATGAACAAGAGCCTTAGGCTTGCAAAAGAGTGTATGAACAAGAGCCTTGGGCTTGCAAAAGAGTGTATGAACAAGAGCCTTAGGCTTGCAAAAGAGTGTATGAACAAGAGCCTTAGGCTTGCAAAAGAGTGGATGAACAAGAGCCTTAGGCTTGCAAAAGAGTGTATGAACAAGAGCCTTAGGCTTGCAAAAGAGTGTATGAACAAGAGCCAATGAAAGTGATAGCCTGTCTTTTCTTCTGTGTGTTGTTTTGTTATTTTAAGATGGGAAACACACTTTTGTTGAGGGTATTTATGCCCACCTGAATACAAGAGCTGTTCTGCTGGACAGTGCATTTCATGTTGAATAATTAATTTACTGTGGTAATAAACCCCATTGCTGCAGTGCATTTTCAATGACATTTAAGAAATGTCAGAACAAATGTCCTTTTTTTTTGCGAATTCTGCTTTAATTCACAAATTTTTTATCATTATACATTGCACACGCAATGGGTTTTGGATTTTTACATGGTCTAATAGAGATTTTTTGTAGCCAGATTTTTTCATTGCAGCTGGATAAGGGTAGTAATTTAATGTGATGATTTTATTATTTATTCATACTCTGCACTCTTAAAAAGCATGTAACTGAAGATCCTTGAAAATTACTACACTACTTTAATTTCTTACTTTACTTTAGAACACTTGTAGTCAATGACAAGACTACAGGCCCAGTTACAGCTGGGACAATATCTTCTACAGACTAACACAAATGCTGGCAAAACCAGAACTGTAACCATGAAGATGAACTTGCATGAGTAGTGACACCGTCTTTCTCAATTCTCACGACATCCTTGGTCCTCTTGTGGTCTGCTCTCTTCTCTTGATCTGGAAAATGCAACATGAGACTTGATTGACAGGTGTATTAAAAGCAGAAACATTTACTGGAGTGGCCATAACCAAGCCTTATGTCTATACGCATGTAATTTAATGTGATCAGGGCATTATAGAAATGTCAGTAGTCAACAAGATCTTTTTTTTTTTAACTCTGCAAGTTTTTCTAAGCATAAAATGAATGACTGTGATTAATACACCCAAATGCTTAGAAATGTTGGCCACATACATACCAGGCTGTGGTAATAAGAAATCCAGGATGAGCAAGTTCATAGCGTGAAGCTGCTGGAATGGTAATAGTTCTGAGAACGCGAGGCAAAGTTTGTTAGTTATCTGTGGAAATTTTTTTATCGGTATGGGTCTGCTCCAAAGCACTTTTAATACTCAAGCTCAAATCACCTGCTTTAAATTTCCCGTATGGAAAAAGGCCAAACATATTTTCGCATAACTACTCGTAAATCTCCGGGAACGTTGAGTGAGAAGTACCCAGCACATTCCACAAAAATACACTTCACGTGGCAGTCTCCAAAGGGATTCGCGCATCCCGATAAAATTCAACGTGGAGTTCTCTGTTCATATAGAGCGGTCCCCGACTTCCTTTTAAACGTATCAGCGCGCGAACGAGAAGCGCTCTTCGGCGATTACTCATACGCTCGTTGCGGCGTGCGTCCTCGGCTCTCCATTGTCTCTGCTATCTCCCCCGAACACACACCCCTGCGGAAAGCCCATCCGCCGGGGCCCATACGCTCCCAGTCAACTGCGTGATGAAAAAGACTCCCCCAGCACATCAATCTGGGTCTACTGTTGATATATAAAAAGAAAAGGGGGAAAACCTGACAGTGGAGTTTATTGACTAAACATTAAGCTGACATTATCAGGCAATAGGGAACATATTTATGGGCCAGTTGAAAAGGCAGTGGGCCTGAATTATGTGTGAACCAGCCACTGTATGGTACCCTAAACTGATACCGCCTCCCCATTCCCCTGCATCTCTGCACGATGAGCCAATTGTATGCACTTACTTTCCAATGTGCTGTGGGTTTTTAAAAATTATAACTACTTCTCCTTATGATTATTTTATCTTTACTGCGTGAGCCAGAGCTTGAAATTGTTTGCCCTGAAATTTGTACACAGTGGGACCCATTGAATTGTATGCGGCGGTACCAAGTGTGTGTGTTAATATCAAGTTTTAGTTTAAGGATTACCTCCATAAAAGATTTATCATTCAAATCCTTTGCAAAATGAATAATATAAAATATAAAATTTTTTAAATCACATCGTTCATGCGCTTGAATAATGAGTAGCATGGGCAGTAGTTCACAGTTGATCACTGAGCTGTTCAGGTAGTGCCGTTGAAGAGGGAAGCCGGATGGAGTGGGCTGACTGGCGGCTAACGGGCACGGGGCAGAAAGAGTGAATCGATCCCCCTCCTCCGTCCTCGTAGCTTTGACCGCTCGCCTGGAGTGGTGTTTAAAGCAACGACCGCCTCATCCTTAACGACGGTCCTTATGGTCCTTATGGACCGCCCTGGTGTCCGTGGCCACAGTTTCCTGAGCGTGAAACTTCCCAGTCGAGCTGATGTGAAAGGCAGCTTTAGGTCAAGAACAAAGGAAGCGTATGAGCAGCCGTGTGGAACACTTTGACGTGGTTGGTCATACACGGTTTGAGGGGTAATGACCCTGCAGTGAGATGAAGAAGCACACTTTCCTCAACAACCTCTACCTTCCCCCCCCCCCCCCGCCCGTCCCCCCCCTCTCCTCCCCAAACTAACCCATCTTTCTCAGGGCTCAACTAGGTCAACAAACAAAAAGCAATTATGTTGGGCAGCTGCCGTCGGGGAGTAGGTAATTAGAGAGTGGCGTGGACAGCTTCATTCTAAATAGGTACTAAAAGACTCATCAATCATCTGTACGCTGATGGCCCTCCCAGGTCATGTGACGCACGCCCCAGCCGCAGCTCTGAAGATGAGCTGGGTGGATGGGTGAGGGGGGTGGGGGGGGGCTGTACTGTGGAAGCTCGGTGAAGCCAAGCAAGGATCGGAGTGGGTGGGGGGGGGGGGGGTCTTGCCTGGGTCAGCCAGTCAGCAGGGATGCCCTGCTAGTGACCTTGCATCAATTGACTTGCGAGCTGTGGGAGGCCATCCCATGGTACGAGATGAGGAGACAGAGGGAGGTAGCGATGGAGGGAGAGAGAGGGAACAGAGCAGCAGACGGGGGTGCCGCTTGACTACAGGCACCCAGACTCCAGCGCCTCTGGGGCTTACGCGTACTTTCCCCTCCGAAGCTGAAAAGATCAAATCTAATTCCGTTTCAGTCAGCAGTGGCTTCTGCGCCACACTCCTCTGTTCTGCTTTTCCCCCTTCCGTGCAGTTGCTCTATTTTGTGCCAGTGCTGTCTGGTTTCTTGGCAGTTTATATCCTACCAGAGCTGGGGTCTATTCTGCTCAGGAGACCGGGCTACAGCACCTGTCCTTAAAACATGCACGAGAAAAGACTGTTGGCTTTGGTTTGGAAGCATTATTTGGCTGTTGAGGGGCTAATTTTGGTCTGGGGGATATCAGAGATGTACTTCAACAAGCACAGGGTGGAATGAACGGGGACTTTGGAAGGAAGAAGGAGGTGGAGAGAGGTGGAGGCAATTATGGTGTCTATGAGGTGTCTGTGAGATAGTTCATGAACTGGACTTCTATTCAGAGCTGGGAGTGATGGAACGAAGGCCACACAAAGGCCTGTGCAAATCCTTGAACTGTGCCCCCTCTCCCTGGCCCTCCTTCCGCCCTCCACATATGCCTGGGAACCTGTCTCTATGACGATCTCCTAGGGCGAGAAAAAAGGGGGGTGGGGGGGGGGGGTTGCGAAGCCTCTTGGTGCTTATTTACATGTTGGTTGTTAGAACAAGATTAGGGAGATCAGGGCTTAGAATGTATTTATAATGTGTGTGCATGTGCGCTCACGTTCGTGTGCCCAATCTAGCTGTAGGGTTAAACAGATGGATGTAACCCCAGAAAGCACAATCCACTGGGACACCAGTGATGCATTGAATTTTTTTTTTGCTGAATTTTCTACAGGGATACTCACCCAGTCAGTAAAGTATGTGTGTGTGTGTGTGTGTGTGTGTGTGCATGTGTGTGTTTGTGTTTGGTTTATACAATGGCATTCTGGTTTTTTTCTGTATGGACGGTTTGGACCGGTATCGAGAGACCAGGCCGGCCATTGTGTACCCTGGGTTTTCCCTGTCTGCCTTCCATGTATACTGTAAACAGAGAGCAACGCGCTGAGCTGCCGCAGAGCTGCAAGGTTAGGGTTGGCGGCTGCGGCGGTCACCCTGGAAACGGTCACCTTGCTTTATCTCACTGCCGCCGCCGCCGCTGACCACGGGCAAAGGGAAAATCTGCCTCTTTCGCTAAAAAAGGCCACCGTGGAATCTCTGAAGAGTAAAACAACACGGACTGCAGTAACTGCCGTACAGAACGTGTCAAGTTATTGTGTCAGAGTCTCACCTTTGTAAGCTCCCCCCTCCCCCACCCCCCAACGCAGTTTAATACCCCATCCCTGGCCTTTTTTTCCCTCTAGGAAGACATTCCCCCCAGCGCCCAGAAGTGCTGAGTGCAGCTGTTTGCTTCGCACACACGCGCATATGCAGACGCTCACACACACGCTCACACACACACACACAAATCCGCTGAGGTCGTAAGCCGTTTGCGAGCATCTGTTCCCCGGAACAGAGGGAAGAGAGACGCGGCTTTGTGCCCGGGCCCGCAAGCGCGCGCGCAGGAGGAAGGCAGGCAGACAGAGGGCGAATGATCCGGGTTTCCATTCTCAGAGATTGCGACGGCGCCTCTGAGAATACCACATTTACGCGCGATTCAGTCAAAGCTTTCGCCTCTACGTTCCGCGCGGTCCAAATGTAATTCTCAGTGCGTTCAGTGTATGAAATTACGGAAGAGCCCACGCAAAATTGAACCTGCTGTGTATTCCAAAACATGAGCATTACTAGATAATGAAAATAAAAATGCTCATTAATTTGACTGCATATTTGTCACAGTATATACAGTTTGTATTTGATAATTAGCATTTTTATTTTCGCATGGTAGCATTACACTAGAGTATAATGCATTTCTCTCCTGGTGTCATCTCCGTGTCATCGGGGCTTACTTGTCATCTTGAAAACATTTTTACTGAAGTGGATGAAAATTCATGCAATACTACCCTCCAGTAGTAACATGTGATTGCAGCCTTTGGCCAATCAGGACACTCTGCAATGTTCCAGCTGTTCACCAGTATTTTACATGGACACAGCAGCACACAAGCATTTAACAATGTATATTGCTGTAAATATAAGAATAAGCTCTTTTCTTAATTCCTGAATTTTAAATAAATTATATTGAGAATCATGGTATGACTGTAGAGCAAGACTGCTGCTAATTAGAAGAATGAAGTGTGCCAAATTAAGGTTGAAGCAAACACTTACAAGCTGGTAGATCTCCAGGAACAGGGTTAGTTACCACTGAGCTACAGATCTTATTGAGCTGCTAATTAGTAGAATCTGTGAGTTTTAGTGAGCTAATTTGGAGCATTACCAATATTGTAGTTGCAATGTATGAATTCTGATTATCTGTCCAAGACACTTAGCCAATGTTAACCAAGAATTACTGTAGAGCCTTTTCATACTATGTGTGTGCTCACGAAATAATTTTTTGCCCTAAAATGAGGAAGCTAAGAAAATAATGTCCGTGATTTTTTAAGTTACAGAACTTTAGAAAAAGTAATAATTAGAGATGTTACAAATAACAATATTTGATGTCAGAATAGTCCTGAACATTCAACCAGCTGGCTCTGCACCATGTGGCTCTGTGGCGCAATGGATAGCGCATTGGACTTCTAGTCAAACACAATATGAAGTGATTCAAAGGTTGTGGGTTCGAGTCCCACCAGAGTCGACGTTTTGCCTTTAGACCAGTATCAACATGGCCTCACATGGTCATCTGAAAATTGTGCCATTATAAACCGATTACACAGGGACAGGGTTTACATGAATGTATGAAATACTGTATTTGACTTGATCCTGCAAAAGTTCTGTACTGCTAGTGTATATCATAATGTCATATACTGCCGTAGATAAAACTCATTAATGTTACTACTCAAGGAGATTGACAGTTTGAATACTTTATAAGGACATTTATACGTTCAGTTCATTTCTCAATCTCTTCTGATGTGTGTCCGTCAAGTCAGGGCTCATGAAGAGCTGAGGACCACCTTCCAACAACACCCAGAGGCCCCAGTTTTGGAGTCCATGGGAATGGCCATCATTGTCTCTGTCAGTCGCATTACCTGATCTGGCCCAGCCATCACTGGGGACCAGTTTCCAGGGCTTGAGGAGCAGTCGTCCATCTTGGCTCTGTACCACCCAGTGTAGGCATGTCATACGTGGGATTATAGGGTGGCATTATGGGTGTGGATTATTTCTGTGCAGCTGTAGCCACTGTCACTACTCAAGGAGATTGACAGTTTAAATTTTTAATAAATTTTTTGCACTTTTGTGCTCTCAAGAGGCTCTGTGGCGCAATGGATAGCGCATTGGACTTCTAGTTAATCGCAATGAGAAGTGATTCAAAGGTTGTGGGTTCGAGTCCCACCAGAGTCGATGTTTTGGCTTTACGCTACAGAAGTATCAATATGGCAGCAGTGATTCATGGTCTTCTGCAGATTGTGCCGTTTCATACCAGTATTACACCGATACAGATCCACTAGCCAACGATAATGACCACCATGTAAGGTAAGTTCATTTAGCTCATATTGGTAACTGAACAGACTGGTTTAATTCTCACTTATTTTCGTCTTACTTATCGTGGACCTTCACGTAGGCCTATAGCTTTGCCCGTAGTGTTATTTTATCTAATTTTGGAATTTTACCTACTTTACTCAGCTATGAAACTTAAGTTATATCAAGCAAACAAAAATGCAAATTAGCCACGTAAGCTAAGGAAAGTAGCCAGCTAACTAGTTGGCTAACTGTTCTTTAAAGCGTTATTTGTTTTGTGAATCGATTCAACAGTGAGAAAAATGTAACTGCCTTTAGCTGTGCTTTAGGTCACTCAATATTGTAGTTGCAATTATGAATTCTGATTATCTGTCCAAGACACTTAGCCAATGTTAACCAAGAATTACTGTAGAGCCTTTTGATACTATGTGTGTGCTCACGAAATAATTTTTTGCCCTAAAATGAAGAAGCTAAGAAAATAATGTCCGTGATTTTTTAAGTTACAGAACTTTAGAAAAAGTAATAATTAGAGGTGTTACAAATAACAATATTTGATGTCAGAATAGTCCTGAACACTCAACCAGCTCACTATGTGGCTCTGTGGCGCAATGGATAGCGCATTGGACTTCTAGTCAAACACAATATGAAGTGATTCAAAGGTTGTGGGTTCGAGTCCCACCAGAGTCGACGTTTTGCCTTTAGACCAGTATCAACATGGCCTCACATGGTCATCTGAAAATTGTGCCATTATAAACCGATTACACAGGGACAGGGTTTACATGAATGTATGAAATACTGTATTTGAATTAGGACTTTGACTTGATCCTGCCAAAGTTCTGTACTGCTAGTGTATATCATAATGTCATATACTGCCATAGATAAAACTCATATTAATGTTACTACTCAAGGAGATTGACAGTTTGAATACTTTATAAGGACATTTATACGTTCAGTTCATTTCTCAATCTCCTCTGATGTGTGTCCGTCAAGTCAGGGCTCATGAAGAGCTGAGGACCACCTTCCAACAACACCCAGAGGCCCCAGTTTTGGAGTCCATGGGAATGGCCATCATTATCTCTGTCAGTCGCATTACCTGATCTGGCCCAGCCATCACTGGGGACCAGTTTCCAGGGCTTGAGGAGCAGTCGTCCATCTTGGCTCTGTACCACCCAGTGTAGGCATGTCATAGGTGGGATTATAGGGTGGCATTATGGGTGTGGATTATTTCTGTGCAGCTGTAGCCACTGTCTTGCTCCCAGGGGGTATTCAAGGTTTGGTCATCTGACTCGTCCAAGGGCTTCTGCTGTATACCTGGAGGGTGCCTCGATCAAGGAAAATGACCCAATGTAGACCAGTTTGTGTGCTCAGCACTACCTCGGTCAATATGCCAGTTTCATGTCATGAAGTAAATTTAATCAAAATTTCCTTCTTTATTTCCCTTATTTTGACATTATTTTTGGTATCCCCCCTTTTAACCCCAGCAAATTCAATTATTCGTTGTTGTCACTACAGATCATCTAATTATGTATTTTGACATCATTATTACTTTTATTGGTACTTAAGGTGTCTTGGGCATTATGAACTAATGAAATATGAAATAATTTCAAATGGCCCCGACCTGACGGAGTAAGTGTAAACGTGTAACTATCAATAATGTATGCACATCACTGTTCTGGGCTTGGCATATGTGCATGCATTTGTGATATCAATGGAAAGGAACTGAAATGGGCAAACCTTAATAAAAAAATGTATCATTTCATATTTATATTGCATTTATGCTATTTTGTTTTTTGCTCAAGAAAATAATGTCCTTGGTTCTTAAAAGTTGTAGAAAGTATTGATTGAATATACAAGGTCAAACCTTTTTAATTAATTTTTTGCGCTTATGGGGTCTCAAGAGGCTCTGTGGCGCAATGGATAGCGCATTGGACTTCTAGTTAATCGCAATGAGAAGTGATTCAAAGGTTGTGGGTTCGAGTCCCACCAGAGTCGATGTTTTGACTTTACGCTACAGAAGTATCAATATGGCAGCAGTGATTCATGGTGTTCCGCAAATTGTGCCGTTTCATACCAGTCTTACACCGATACAGATCCACTAGCCAACGATAATGACCACCGTGTAAGGTAAGTTCATTTAGCTCATATTGGTAACTGAACAGACTGGTTTAATTCTCGCTTATTTTCGTCTTACTTATCGTGGACCTTCACGTAGGCCTATAGCTTTGCCCGTAGTGTTATTTTATCTAATTTTGGAATTTTACCTACTTTACTCAGCTATGAAACTTAAGTTATATCAAGCAAACAAACATGCAAATTAGCCACGTAAGCTAAGGAAAGTAGCCAGCTAACTAGTTGGCTAACTGTTCTTTAAAGCGTTATTTGGTTTGTGATTCGATTCAAGTGAGAAAAATGTAACTGCCTTTAGCTGTGCTTTAGGTCACTCAATCGAATGCAATTGAAACTAGTTTGTGTGATGTTTCTAGAAAATCCGTGTTTGAAACAAGTTCTCCTGAAAGGTTGCTTGAAGTTCTGCGTGAGTCGCTTGTTGCTTTCAACGTGCTCGTTCTCGACCACGGCACGCAATAGTAAAACGTGCGTGACTGTGCACGAGTCTTCTCGGTGTTTGGCGAGGCTGCATTCCGCACACCGTGCACGAGTTCTGCAAGATGTTTATTCCTACGGCAACATACGCATTATTAACAGACCTTCATCTGGTATTTCTGGCAGCAGCACTAAAATGGCAAAAATCTAAATAAAAATGTAATTAAGTTATCTGAAAGTTTTATGGTACTGAAAAAATTACAAGCAATTTAAAACGGCAATAACACGTTTGGCTCCAAGTGAAACTAGACCAGGTCAAAACCTAGTATATGGCTGAACCTAACACACTTCATCCGGCCAACCAATGGTGTGTAACTTCATCACTCACTCAGTCACTCAGTCACAGACATTCGCGTTTATAGGGCTGGCCCTGCTGTTGCGGTCCAGCCAAAAAGAAATCATTCTCATCATCCAGGTCGATGGTCAGTGCAATAAATAATATCCTTAAAATACTTTTGTTTTAAATGGGTATGATATGATATGGAGTTAAAAGACTAATGTGTGCATACTGGTTCTTGACTAAACCTCTTTTCTGAACACAAGAAAATAGCTAGTTTGCCACACAAACAACACACACGCACACATACACACACACACACACACACACACACACACCCACGCACACACACACACACACACACACACACACAATTGATATTTGAAACATAGATAAGTTGAGGGCGACACTTAAGGGTAATGTTGCATAAAGAAAGAAACGGCAGTATATTTCCTGGTAAAATTAAGCCTGAGAACGGGAGCGAAGATGCAACATGTACATTAGATGTGCTTGATCAATATTCCCACAAGCTCTTTAGCCGCTAAGGCGGCCTCATTTGCACATTTGCGCGTGCACCGTTGAACAGCTGAACCTGCATTTGACTTGTCACAAAAGGTACATTTTGGGTAGGGGATCGATGCTGCGCTCAGGGAGCTCTGAACTGACGACAGATCCTGAAAAAACGGGGGGGGGCGAGCAAATGCAGCAGGGCGTTACAGCATCTAACAGAGCTCGGCATCCAAAGCTAACCCGCAGACTTCTAACCTTCAGGGGTACTGCGTGCCAAACTAGTCGAAAGCAGCTATTGAGTTAGAACAAACGGAGGAGTGCTGACTGACAGAAAAGGGCATCGGAAGCACTGGTCATCCCTCAGTGGCACCACCTACAAAAGAGGTGAGAATAGCACTATCTCAGAACTCATGCTCATATTTTCTGTGCAAAAAGCAAAGCCACATTGCTTTTGCAATGTAATGTCATTTGTAGTGCACATTTGTGCATGGATATATTAAATGGCCATATGTTGTGCTGTTAAAAATAAAACACAATTCACGTTACACCAGAAAACAGCATATACTGTTATAAACTGCTGTCTAAACTTTTCAGGCAAGCAAGTGTCAGCTGCAGTGACAGTAACAGTGTAGACCATTACATTACATTACAGGCATTTGGCAGACGTTCTTATCCAGAGCGACATACAGCAAAGTGTATAATCAGACCAACAGTACATGTGCAATAGAATCAGGTTTAACATGAATACTTGGTTTTGTCTTTGGTCCAAGCGTTCTTCTGGGTTGATTTGAGTTAATACTGTGACTCTTAAATAAATATAGGTAATATAACAACTATCGAAGCTCCACTTGGAGCATACACTGAAGTATGAAGCTCCACGTCAACTGCACAGCTAACTTCAGGCTGTAGTTTTCCAGTTTCCATCTATCTATCTATCTATCTATCATTCACAGTGACGACTTATTAGTGTTAAGGCTATTGAAACACCATGTTGCAAGAAGGAGCCTGTAATCACAGTCTGCGGTGCACCTGCCAGCTTTGTTTATATGCCAACAATATTTGATTTGAACAGTGCTTTCCATGTGTTCGTTAATTAGCTAGCAGCAGCCTGCACCCACAACGCCAAAATACCAACGTTCCTTTGACGAAGATTTCCGGCCTATGAACATGATGACGCATGATGTCATCCACCCTATTTAGAGGAAACGATGAAAATGTGCCCAAATATATTCTGATTTGTTCCAAGTAAGCATACAGGGATAGGGCACCTATGTATTGCGTGACCGTTACAGTTATAATAATTATTATTCTAAAAATCTAATTATGCTGAACAAGTTTTTTTTTTTTAATTAAGCAAATAAAATGCGCCTTGCCCTTAATCACGTTCAGTGAAATTATCCATTTGACTTGCAATATGCAAATAATTTATGCGCGTTACACATTTGTCATAACGGCATTTATGTGTTTATACATTTGTGTTTCCCATATTTATTTGCATTGCCTAAAAATACTATTAAATACACTGACATAATAAATTCAATTTATTATTAATAAATATATACATTTAACAATATGGATGTAACTTCCTGTTGTAGACAATGGATTATATCCTATTGACTCACTAGGTGTACCGTTTTAGTTAATAATGAATGCCTTTTGCGCTTTAGTATGATGTTATTGCATGGAGCTTTTAAACTGCAACCTGCGTGAGCGTGTTTATTACAAAATCTGCTCAGAAGAAACGTACACACGAAAAGGCCCTGATTTGGAGACAATCGATGTCATGCTTAGGCCAGGAAATGCTTGCTCAGCTCGCCTTCGATTGTTAATACACCAGTTGTGCCATCACAGGCCATCAGAATGACAGGCTCCCTCTTAAAAGGGCCGTTTAATCCCACATTTGAAGAAAACAGCGCAAATGACAATTCTATGCATGGGTGGGATTAAAGAGGCAAATATCCTTCATGTTTGTTAATGTACCAGACAAAGGTACTCACCAACACGTTAACCTGGATCAATACTAATTTCCACCGAAATTATGCTAACCGTAAATGCCAGAATTAGGGCAAATAATGTGTGGGAAGGGCTGTCTTTATGTATTGGCTAGAACTAGATTGTAAAACCGTAAATACTTTTATTTAAAAAATAGAATAGGCATATGGGAAATGTTATAATTACACATCACCCAAGCATACAAGACTAGATTTAGAATTTAATATATTTCAGAAAATCCCTAAAAGTAGGCTATGAGTGCGTGACAAGTTTCGAAACATTTATTTCGAAAGAAGTGATATTCCCACGTTTATTTAATGAAGTGTCTTTCATATACGATTAATATAATGCGCAACGTCAAATCGATGATCTTAATGTAGCCTAGCAATACTGTCGCAATCCGTCAAGTGGGACTCCAGCATCGATTGGTTCGGACCCGAGCCAAAGCGTCGTAAATAGCGTTCTTCATAGTGATTTGTCCTTTAACAAATGTCATACAGAGACAATTTATTTGACGGTAATTGATGTGTGTGGTCATATCCTGCGTGGTTTCCAGTACGAATCAAAATTATAAGAAAAACTAAACCAAAACAGTAGGCTATTGGTACAGATTTATGATGTATCAGTGACAAATATAGTCTATAGTCCTTGGCCACGTAACTAACCCTCAAGCTGGGCTTGTCTGTAAAGTAGGTTAAACTGCTATTAAAAAATAAAATAAAAATTAAATTCGTAAAAATACCACACTACACTTAGACAGGTAGGCTAGTATCCAAGTCGATTTATATCATTCATGCTAACGGTTTTTGTGACTTCAACCCGTAGGACTGCAGTGCTGGTTCCGTTCATTTGGCATATTATGTCGCACATAATCCTATACCGGCCAATACATTTAAAATTGCCGTTATTTCTGAAAGAGTGTCTGTCAGTTCGGCCCCAAAATGTGGCTTGTCATTCTTCTTCTTCTTCTTCTTCTTCCTTTTCTTCGCCTGATTGATAATATTTTAGTAGTAGTCACCGTAGTAATAGGCCCTAATAACAGCTACAGAAATAATAATAATAATAACAACAGTTATTATTATTAATAATAATAATAATAATAATAATAATAATAATAATAATAATAATAATAGTTAGCATTTAAAATCATAGATTTTATTTTTTTATTACCAAAGCAAATAAACAAAAAAACCAAAACAATTTTTTGTGTATCTGTTATTGTCTGCAACAATGGGTTTTGGACAATAACAGAAGCTAGAATATAGCTCAAGCCTTCTTGAAGCAAGATGTGGCATTTCAAGTCTTGGGAAAGTATTGGACCTGGCCTGTAATGAAAACAAATGTTACCTTGGAGTCACTCGCTAGAAAATTGATTAAAAGGCCTCCTGAATTTCTGGAAACTAAGTGCAAATGAATGCAGACTCTTGACTCCCCGGCAGCCAGTGACCGGGTCAGCATTGTCTCCAGGCGAGTGAAAGGTCAAGAGGTCAAAGTTGAACTAGGGAGTAAACAACATTCGTTATAGCATCGGCTATGTCGACGTAGCCAATGCTGAATTATACAACTATACAAAGTTGGAGTTCTTGCATTAAAAATAGGTTGAATACCTACTTGAGATATCATGAAACTGAATGAAATAACCAACAGGGTAAATAATATTTGAAAACGGTTTTAGAAAGTGGTGAAAGCAAATAAAAAGGGGCACGCATGCACACATTCAATGGCCTACATGCTAGTTCACTTTCTCTTTATATGCAGCAAAGGTCCCATAATAAGCCATTGCTCAATCTCCCTATACATCTTTATATAGAAATTCAGAGTAAAGGGTGTTGCTTATAGTCGTGTTCGCTCATTTCTCGAGTTTAAAATCCGCGTTAGTCTGTTGAGACTTTGTTTTGTAGATCACACACGGGGGTGCAAAACCGTTGACACACTTTGAAACGGTGAATAAAACGTTTAAACAGTTCCAAATGTCTTTAATAATTGTCCCCGAACTCATGGTGGAAATTGAGTCAAAAGGAAAAGGTTACTAAAGGCTTCAAAAAATAATATAAGACTTTAATACTAAGATGAAATTTAAGGTCAAACCGGTAGGACCGAATTACCCCCTTTGTCGTGTTAAGTTCTCGGACACTAGCATACAGTGCAACTACTATCGCATGGACTATAGCATCTTTTTACTTTTTGCGGTTTCGCTGAAAAAATGTCACATGCCCTTCCTTCCTTTAAATCGCTTTTCAGTTTGCTATATGGTACAATAAGTATACTCAGAAATTGTGCCTAAGGATTGTGGACATCATACTGAATAACTGTTGGTGCGTCAAATCAGGAAAACTGAATTCACATATGGATAGATCATGCTAAGATATATCCACACCAGTACACCTTTTCGAATTCGGAGGTTTGTTCTGCTGCCTATTTGTATCTATAGATTTCTTTAATAAAATTACTGAACAGAGAACGAAATCAACCTGTTGTCAAAACGGAAGAAATGTTTTGAGGACCACTGACTCTGAGCAGATTAAGCGACCCTCAAAATTTCCATAAGTATTGGTCAGTGACTAAAAGGGAGTCAATAAGTGAATCGGGTTGTGATTTTTGTAACCACAATAAATTAAATGCACCACATTTTAGCGGAATGTAACCTTTTTAAAGAATAATATTTGGCTGGTCTTAGATGAGGCCCTTTAACATGAATGATTTTAATTTCAGTTGCTTCAGTCTTTAAGCATTATCGCTCAATAAAAAAAAGATCTTTTACATTTACCTTTTCGTGTAGGCTACTTATTTTACTCAAACTGGCTTGATTGCGGTCGTGGATGCTTACGTATTTCAACTAGCAGTGCATTCCGATGATGTAAGGCAGTAGGTTAGGACTGGTAGTAATATCTTTAAGTGTGCACAATCAATCAATTTATAGTAAATCAAATCTGTTATTCATTCTGTCAAGATAAGTGTTTACATGCCATTGGCAATAAAACATCACCATTAGGCTACTGATAAAAAATAAATGTGAAAATAAATGGCTTCAAACGGCGCGAAATATCAATGTAAAGAAAAGAAAAACAAAACAAAAATGACTTTATTCGAAGGCGTCCATTTGATTAAAGGGTTTCCTTGATTGACAATCTCAGAAAATACGGTTTTATGTGGTATGCTATCGATATAGTAGGCTACCAAATATAGCCTATATTTATTGATCTTCCCATATATGCTAGAACACGACGGTTATTCTTAACCATATAGGCTAACCGTTCCAACCATAAATAATGATAAAGAACCACAGTTTATATAGATCACCTTTGGCATACCAATCGAAATATACAAATAACCAATTTAAAATCACTTTCAACAATCAAATGTTGGAGACATCATTTGTGTACTGTTGTTTAATCCCATTTTGCCCCCCACCCCCCCAGACATGTAGACACAAAACTTTTTCTCATTGTAAAATATAACATATCAATCCTAGAGAAGTAGGTGCATTTTAAAATAATATTTCTTGTGACAATTATGATCGTTTGGGCTGTCAGTTAGCAGACGCACTTATCCAGAGCGACTTACAACCCTAACGAGTTTGTGCAAATATTACATTTTTCGACATTTATATATCATCATGAACTTGTCTAAATTGACTGCAAGAATGGGAAAATAATTCCAATAACGTTTTGATTTAGCGAATTCTAAGACATTCGAACAGATGAGAAATGTCCAAACAGACACAGACAAAATGAAATGTCACATGTTGCATTTATATAAAACAAACATTTATTTTATTTGCATTCAAACAATTTTTATTAATTCGTTTTAGGGAATTGTTACAAAATGTAGTATATTTAAAGGCTGTGACGCAGATGATAAATTCCAGTGAAAAAACATCTTGAATGAAAATTCCTTTCATTTGACATTCATTCAGATCTCAATATCATACTCAGGGCGGTATAATGTTACGTCGTCCAAGCTTTCAATTCCTTTTTCCTTCTTAATTTAATCTTTGATAGGAAACGGAATGCAGTATTACTTTGGTTGTAGCTTATACGTCTTTCGGGTTCATTAATATGTCATAAAAGTTATGGAATAGAGAAAGTAGTATGTTACAAAATGTATCTCTATTGATCATTTCTAAAGCTTAATTTGAAGTTATGTAGGCATATTCATTAACATATTAACACATTGTGGCCTCATGTACCGAAAACACACTTTATGGAAAGTGACAGAAGAACGGTGTCCTTCAGCACCAAATCGTTGCTCTAGCGACATGTGACAAGAGCGCCTACTGCTAAATCAGTTTTCATCCATTTCAAATTCACTGCACCTGGGCCTCACAAATACATTGTTAAAAAACGTATTCGATCAACAAAGTGTTGAACAGCAACGAATTTCTAGGTCAAATTGATGGTAAAGGGGCTGTAGTTTGTTTTTGAACACACAGTGGTTTCGGTAAAGAGTCAGGTAGTACAAGCGTATAGGCAACCGATAGCCAATATATTACACATTGAATGAGTCTACTGAATTATTTATTTTAAGGGACGGTGAGAACAAAGCATTTGGTGAATTTATGGGTCGCCTACTTGGAGCAATAACATATTGTGTTTCTTTTTTCGTCATTGACTGTAGGGTATATTTTAAACCACTTCACACCTTTTTATACAGCCGCCTATTCCAAAAGCAGAAACCGATAAATATGTTGAGGTCAATCTATTTTAATTAAGCATAGGGACTGGTAATTAATTATTTTCATAGGGTGAGGAAAAACACGTGTAAGCAGGAAACTTAACCGGGGACAAATATATGACAAATGATGTCCTTTTAAAGCACGCACACTCCTCACTATCATACACACACTAAAAATCAACAAATTAAAATGAACTGTTTTATAACAAAAACGACGCGTTGATGACGAAAAACAAAGGACGAATTGATATGCAATAAAAAATTAGGTTGTTTCCAAGAAAATTGGATCCAAACACATATCGTCTTTCATTCAAGAAAATCGTCGTAATGAAATGATCTGACGGGGCATAAGTTATACATATTGGGTATCACAGACCTATGATATGGGTGACTTTCAAACCGTAGAGCCAGTGTGAGACAAATATTCTCGAAGTATTAAAAAATAATTATTTTGTAGTTCGGGTCTGTATGTTGCGAGTACATATGCTTCCAAATTGACAACGCATTATGAGATTTAGTCCAATAGGGTGCTATAATCGAGTGACCGAGAATAGTAATTTCTTATGACATACAGACGCCAGCATTTTATTAATAGAGCAAATTACTAATGATAAAGCCTATTGTTTCGGTTTTATAAGCAGATTATTCAAAAAAAAAAAAAAATTTCGTGGAGAACGTGTGTAAACTTATTCCGACTAACTGACTAGCAAAACCGAATAAGCGTACTTAAACTCACCCTATAATTGTTGCTATATTTTAACATATTTTTAGGCGGTTGGTGTAGGCCTACAGTGGGAACGAAATCACTTGGAAAAAGACTCGCTTGGAGCTGGATGGGAGACAATGCAAGTGCAGACTCAAATCACTGAAACGTTTTATAGATCGACTTACACATGCAGTAACAGTCTTTTTCAGTCTTACACTGTTTGTCTACACTATGATGCCAATTAATTGCGAACGTTAGTGTCGCTGAAGGGCAATTTCAAGGCACTCCGTTTAAAGAGGTTCATGCTATAGACTGCTGAATAGGCACTATAAACGGTTCACCTGCAGAGGCATTTTGTTCCTGAACATAATTTACATCAGCTGACATAAACACTTCTGCTAACAAATATTTTGTTGCAAAATATGAATAACACCTGAACCTATAATGTCATTTGAATGTCAATTTTTACTTAACTTAATTTCATCAAAAAGTGGAAATTGTTTTCCGTAGTTCCCTTCTACATACCCCCACCCGAAAATGAACGCAATATGATTAAAAATGATTTGCAATCTGAAGTTAATATTTGACGACTTGTACCTAACTAGATGTTCACAGCTAAATCAACACATTGCAACACGTTTTTTTGTAGTCTTATAAGTAATGCTTTTCACACCTAAACTGACACTACAATCAAGATGTGTTGATAACTGTTGAAAGCGGATTATTCTTGTAATAAAAACAATCAGAAAAAACAGCTAATCGTTTGCTTGCATAAATACAATGATGACACTTAAAACGTGAAATATTACTGTCGACAAAAAATACAGAAAATATAGCATGGAGTTGGAGTATATAATTTTTAAAAAGTGTTGTTTATTTATTTATTTATTTAACCAAATATCGAGCGTGTGCTTGTGTTCCAGTTATGAAACGTTAAAGGCTCAACCTTAAAAAGGAAACATTCTTTTCTGACGGTTGTGTTGGTAAATCGATAGATTGTGCATAGCATTTTTATTCCATTGTCTAACAAGAGGCACTGATATAAAATGCAAGTAATTAAACTTGTTTCTTTCTTGTCTACCGTTTCCGCATTAGTATGGAAGAAAATACTGAATAACCCTGACATTAAAAAGTGCACAGTAATATTCATTTTATAAATTAGCTCGCAACGTGGTTGTTGATTGTTTCAAATGATAATTTTCTACCTTTAAATATATATACACAATTACTTCCTTTATGCAGTGTGAACAACATGCAAACTGCTAATAGCATAGCATACAGTGAGTTAATAATGATAAGCTGGTACACGTTTAGATTCACTCAATATTTACCCTTAACTTTGATTAAAAAATGAATGGAAGGACACATTATTTGTTCTGCAGCAGTTTGGTACGTCATTTTTGGTGACTGCTGAACAAATGGTGTTTGTGAAGGAAAAAACAGAATTGCATTTACATGCAAGTCAAAGCTAAACGCCAATGCTGATTAAATACAGGGCACACAGAATATCTTTTAAAAAATCATAATGGCATAGCAGCAACAGACCTTAGACATGACAACAGACCTCAGTTTGTATAGAAGGTGTGGAGTCACTAGTGTCAGTGTCCGGAGGCAAGGGTTTGGGCAGAGGAGGGGAGGAGGCCGGAGAGGAGCCGGCGTCTGACTTTTCGGACGGCGAGTCCTCCGGCCCGCTCCCCGACGAGGCCGGGGGCGCCAGCGCCAGGCCCTCCTTCTCCCTCTTCTTCTGCTTCATCCGTCGGTTCTGGAACCAGATCTTGACCTGCGTCTCATTGAGCTGCATGGCGCAGGCGATCTCCACCCGCCTGGCTCGCGTCAGGTACTTGTTGAAGTGGAACTCCTTCTCCAGCTCGGTCAGCTGCTTGGTGGTGAAGTTGGTCCGCGGGGCGCCGCCGGCGGGGTGCCGCCCTTCCTGCGTGAAATTCTCACCGCCGTCGCAGTCGCCGTTCGCGCCGAGCCCCGGGCCAAAGCACTTCACCCCGCTGACCCCAGGGAACGACCTTACTGCAAAGACATTTCCGTTGAGATGTGTGTAAATGTTTGTGAGGAATTACATAAACACGCACCACCTTTCATTAAAGCCATTAACGGGGGCAGATAGAAAGTGATTGAAGGATACAACTGGAAAATGCTAAAAGGACACATCTGGAAAATGATAGCAGGATAGAAAGACAATGCAAAAACGTTACGGCTTTTTAAAAGAGTAGGCCAGTTCCATTGCTACAGCGTCTGCAGTCAATTTGGAAGGGCGCACACTAGTACTCGTGGCAAAAAGTCAAAGCAGTGTGGCTGTGGACATCCTGATGACCAAAACCCTCCCTCCCTGTGCCACATTACTGCCAATTATTTGCTGCCTAGCAGACTCCAGAACACATACTCATTTTAACAAGTGGGCTCCCAGTATGAAACCCTGCTGCGCTACATTATCTGCAAATGGGAAAGGAATTGTCACTGTCATAGAAAACACAGTGAGAATCTGACATTATTCTAGACATCCATATCCACTGGATGAAAAACTTGGGAAATGCATGAAATAGGCACACACTTCAGGGAGGCAAAGCCTTTCTCTAATACGAAAAGCTGTCACTGGGAAATAAGTTAATATGTATACTTTTCCCAGACATCAAAGGAAGCTCTGAAAACACACTTATGAAAACTTCAAAAATGAACAATTATGCTTTATCTTGCTTCTCTTGCTCTCCCTGTTTGAAGAAAAAAACAAAACCAATTCATTAAAATAACTGCATACTCACACCTGCTTTTCCAGAAGAATGGTTAGAATCACCGAAGGCATCACCCTTCCCCATTCTTCATTCGTATGTTCAAGTATGTTGTTGTATCTGGCCACAATTACACCAGAGGCAGAATAATGAAGACAGTTGACCCTGTTCATAAATTGGGCTGCAAACTGTCTGCGTTATGGAGACAGACACCCCTCATGAGCATTAGTAACTCATAATGGCCACCTGACAGTGTACATTGCCGTTTTAAAGCTTTTATGAGTGTTATGACTAGTTATAATCTGCCACAACGGGGATAAAACAATTCTCTTCCAAGGCATTTAATGTTTATGTTCTACAAAGGTGCTTAATGGGAACGCAAGTTACGTGCTGATACCGACACACAGGAATAGAGAAGTCTACCAGGACAATCTAATGGAAATATAACAAGCTGTCCTTCAACTGCCTGCCTGCCAAAGTGAGAGCCAGTGGCTGTTTCCATCATAACATTTTCATTTGCGGCTTAAGACATTTGCCAAGAGAACAAAGTGCTCGCTTAGAGCCCCTTTGCCTGCCCATTGCCCAAGGAACCAGACGACTATGAAGAAAGCTAGAGATTCCACACAGATATATGAACTTTTACACTGATTACTTTTGTAGTTCACAATATGAATGTAGACTAGGGGAGCAACTGCCAAACGTACAGGTGCGAAAGCAACTTATACTTTTGACGTCTTAAAAAACTGGACACGCCCACACACACCCACTAACACACGCAATCAACAGAAATTTCAGCACCTGTGTCTTTTTATTTCATTTCAAATAGCCAGAATGAGATCATATTGCCATTTTGAGAGAGAGAGAGAGAGAAAGAGAGAGAGAGAGTGGAGGGTGGTGGGGGGTGGGGTGGGGGGGGGGGGGTTGATGAGGTCGATACCCATTCGTCCAGTCGTCTGGGCATCCAGCCCAGTTATTCTGATACTGTCAAGACATAAATGAGCAATAGCGCTAGAAAGGCATAACCCAGACACCAAGAGAAAAACTCTCCGGTTAATTCGAAGTTTATTCTCTAACTCAGAGAAAGCTTAAATACCCAAAGGTACTCATATCAGGCACAATTCAAACCCAAAACACGTTGCTTGCTGATACGGATTTCACTCCCACCTGGTGATTTAGACAAGTCCAAAATACTGTAACTCAGTTTTCAAACGAGCACAACAATATAAGCAAAAGTCTATTCGGCCTATACTCAAGTTTTATCTATATTTGGTCACAATTACCAAGCGAGAAGTCGACCATTGTTGTTCGAAATAACTTTGAAGAGGCTGACTGCTTCTTTCCATTTAAGCCACAGTTTTATCGGTACGTTTAAAGAATTATTTCTTTTTAAGTATAGGCCTTCCATTATTTTGTAACTCAATTCTACAGCCTAATAGAAAGTTGAGGGCAAACGATTATAATGTTGCTTTAATTATCACTATTCCAATAACACGATTTACGCAATTACCCAAGAACTTAAACCCGCCTTAACTTTTTAATGGGACTCGAACAGTAGGCTACTGTACTGCTGAACTACGGGTAGCTTAAGCGACTGCCTTAAATTCATAATCGATCTTTGGTTTAACTTTTTTGATTGGCCGCCAGGTCTATATGTACATCCATTTACGCATCCATTAATCTCTGTTTGTGCAGACTTAGGCAACATCCTAGTTATTACAAGAAATCAATCAAACGTCCTAAACGCGGCGCCCTCAACTGAACTGCAATTGAGCTCGTTATCGGCAATACATAGAAAATCATAAACATAAAATGAAATAGAAAGAGGAAGAAAATGCTTTAATACGAATATGGGTGATGGCCTTCCTTTTGCATGAAATTTGGCAAGGATCAAAACTGATATCTGGTTGGCATACAGGGCACGAGACAGTGGCCTAGCCGTGCAGCCGCGTAAATGAGCAACACAATTGAACAACGTTGCTTCCATTGATCTTTCTCACCAATGACCACAATATATTGTTTAACATAATTCTGATTAGGAGTGGAGTCATCGTATCAACAACTTAGGCCAATAGTTTAAGGAAAACAGTGATTCGCGTGTATTCAATGTATTCGACAAGATCTTCTAAACGTTAATTAAGGAAAACCACCATGAAATTAGTGCCCAAATAAATACATACACAAATAACTTACTATTGTTCATTTTAAGAACTGAGAAAAAACCGGCTGAGTTTGTAGACTATAACTTGCTTATCTACATGGGTACTATGGTCACAAGTAGCCTACGTGAAACTTTTAGATTGTTCCGACCAACTTTGTTCCTTCAGTACCTGAGACTGCTGTCTGTTCACATGTGTTGGCTTAAGGTACTTATTTTCAAAACGTGTGATGTGTTTTGCGAGACCAGTATACATATACTAAATGGAACGGAGAGAGAAGAAACGTTTGTGTTTCTTCGACAGTGGTGCACGGATGGAAAAGTTTATTTTGCTCTTAGAATGTGACGTGCCACCCGGTGTTGTGAACGCGAAATACGCACGTTTTAAACTCACCTGCCCTGTGTTGGTTGCGCTTAACTTTCATCCACTGGAAAGTTTTGTTAAGGTAACTGTTGTCAGGTTGAGGTTGCTGAATGACGTCGTTGGAGTTACTGGGACTGTCCGTGACTGTCAGGTGAATCTTTGTTATTTCCTGAGTGTGTAACTGAGACTGCCTTTTAAGTGACCCGAATCCGGAGTGATGCCCGGTTAAGTTCGCTAGAATCTCCTTTTTGGGTTGGTATCCGGGTCTACTGAAGTCCAGCTCCGGAGCGTTAGGGTAAGAGGTTGCGGGGTGAGAGAGGTGACTGCAAGTCGCAGTGGAAGGGTAACCCTGATTTTGCGCGTAGGCGGATGTAGCCCCGAAGGCTATGTGTAGGCTCCCTGTATGGAATGCGTCGTTAGCGTTCGCAAAGCCATATTGCTGCGGAGGAGCTGGGGCGGTACTAGGGAATGGAGAGACGCGGTGCCGCAGGGGAAACTCCGTGCCAAGTGCATAGCGCCCTTCTTCGCTCCCACAGCTAAATTTTAAAGTTGTTCTCTTCTCCAAGTGTGGCAGCCTGGCCTCCGCTGGAAGGTAACCCCCTGAGTACTGTGCGCTGCTCTCTCCGTTACAAATTAACTCTTGGTAGGAATTCATTCTCTTTGCTTCTTTCGCGTCCCAGTGACGCCCAGTCGTCCCCGGCACTTATTCAATGCATCACTTGGTCGGTGCAGTGGCCGAAGGGGAAACAAATATTGTCTGGAAATTCGATCCGTGATTGAAAGAGATGACGTGCCCTCTCAGTTTTGGCCAATGGCACTCTGCCCCCTCCTTTGTTAGCGGACGGGATACTTTAATGGACCAGCGCAAGCCACTTGTAATTTAACTCGCTTGCAAAGCCAAAGCGAAATGAACGACTGCCGAGTTTCAAGACACGTGGACCAAACTAACCTATTCCATTCTGTAATTATTTTGTAGGCTATCTGTTCTATCTGTCGGTTTCGCCCAAGATGGACCTTGTCTCTTTGTTTCCCAAGAGGCAGACATGGTGAGTTTATTATGGTAAGTAACCACACTCGTATAATTAGCCAACATATCTTCGAACATTGAAAACTAAAACAGAAGTCACGTTAGGTCCTCTGCAGGCCTTCCTTTTTCCTGTATTTAAAATATAGAGACGATTTATCGAAATAATAAAACATCTTATAGGCTCTCTGTCAGCACATTTTATGTACACAGTAACACGTCCAGCGTTAATTCCACTCTAACAGTGTTATTTGAACTCTTAACAGATAACATTTGGTCCCACTCTGGAATGTTAAGCGCTGAATTAACTCTGTTAGAGTTGAATTAAGCTGGACATTTTACTGTGACGCTATGCTGTAGGCTAGCGTACAATATGGTAATACAATATAGCACATAGAATGGAGAATGTTAATACACTTCAAAAATTACTTCACGCTTCACGTACACTTTGTAGTACACAGTGGCGTGACAGATATGAACACCGATTTAAACGAATTAAATAAAGCATATTCCGCACTGTCCAGTTTTAAGCTGTTTAGAAACTGAAGATCGGTCCCATCACAGCATTTACATCAATAACAAAACTGATTCACAGCAAGCCAGCAATATTTTAACTTTCAAGGTTTTCAAGACATCGGAGTCCATAAAAATGCTTTACGATTTAGCCTAGGTGACACGCAACAAGCTCATTGTGCTCTGTGTGTCTGAGGCCTGCAGCTTCCGTTATATTCGGTGTTGTTATTTTACATGTCTTCCGCTGAGGGCAGGAGGCTGTCATTCCATAAAACACAACCATTGAAAAATACATTAGCTAGTTACTTACTATAGGCTAAAGGGAAAACACCTTCATGAAACTAGACACACTTTTGTTTAGCTGAGTGCAAGTAACTCAATAAAAGTTATCAAACAAATTAGTAGCAGTCCTCTAATTTTAAGGTTTGAATAAATTTGGTTCGTACACTAAGCGATGTGGTCGTTACTTGTTAATTGGACTACTTTTACACTGTAGTTAGAGGATGTATTATTGATAAATGTACAACTTTCAGACTTACGACGGCCATCAAACTCACCAATCTGTACAGTTTGCTGTTGAAGTCACGGCTCATTCGCTTCATTAAGGTAACTTCAAAAAGGAACTCATCAATACACCCGTCGTTATCTTTTAAACTGTGGCTTTAAGGTCCATCTAATAAGGCGTGGTTGTTAATACTGCACAGATTGCGGACACGGCTTCCGACCTCCTGCATTAACAAGTTGTGACTCATAAAATATTAAAGCTCTTAGCCCACTATCGATTTTATGCGAAGTCAGTCGATGGTGCATTTGCTTTGCATTTTAACTCCCTGGAACGGACTCAAACAGACATGCACAGGGCCCCTCGTATATTTAATAATGCCATCCAACGTCGTATGATCATTACCATACATCGGTATATACCGCATAAGACCATTAGACTGTCCCTTTCAGGTGTAGACCAGCACGCGCAGTGGTGCCGGTTGGCTTCTTTGAGAGAAGTATTTGGCTTTCAAACACTGCAGAGTGTTAGTGTCCATCTCAAATTGGTACTCAGAAGGTCAGATCACGAATCACCTGATTTTAGGTTCAAAGGTTGTGACCAGAATTGCCATATTGCATACTGATGTAAAAGAAACAACAGAAAAAGGTCATCTTGTCCATTTGCAGTTAGGTGGTAACTCATTGAGCAGCAGTCTTCATGATGGCTTCCTGGCCACCCTGACTGCATGTCAATTTTTAATGTGTTTTATACTTACACAGATGTGCTGCGCATTCCTGACTGAAGTAGTGATCACACTACTAAAACACACCTATCATTACAGTGTATCCATACTAAACTCTGCTCAATGAGATTTAACTTTAGTTGCCTTACTGCAGTTTCTGTGAAGGCCAGTACTTTGACACAGTCCAAGTTAACAGACTTGTAGCAGAGAATGGCTCTAGACTGAACCAGTTATCTGGAAATAACTTTGTTGAGTCACTTCAAAAAATCATTTTAAAAAAAGGCAGTAGGTTACAAAAGCCTCATAAGCGTAACTCGGAACACATTATGTGCTGCCACCTGCTATGTTTTTAATGCCAGTGTATTACAGAGAACGTGTCACACAAGCCTACCTATATGAAATGGATTCTTCTGAAACGCGTCTACCTTGTGCAATTGCAACATTTTAATTCTGGCTGTTGTTGTGTTTTGACTTTTTTTCTTCAATTTTATGAAGCTGATATAACTGTTATAAAACATCATCATCATCATCATAACCATCATCACCAGTTGCTGATCTTTACTCTCATATTTCTCATTATAGTCAATATCAATATTCTACTGTCAAGAATGAAATAATTTTTGTAAAAAAAAAACATTTATGTAGATATGCCAAGCCAGTGAACTATTTTTAGTGTAACTTCTGGGACATTTCTCAGTTATGTCAGTTCTTTGGATTTTAATGTCATATTTAATTAGAATCATTTATTTCTCGTTAAATAAATCAATCAATATTGACACAATGCGCTACTGTCCGCACAACTGAGTGCATGGCCATTTACTCTGACCTATCAAGGTGTCTAGCTGGGCAAGAATTTTAAAATATTTGCAGTTGATGATTATCCTTCTTGTCACTTGCACAAACTCCATTGCTTTTAATTAGTAACTATTAATTAATTTATTGCCTGTGACCACGTCCTTGTATTAGCACAATGCATTTCACTGTGAGGAGGCAGTACAAAAATGTATTTAATGCTGTTAAATGATTAACGAAGGAAAGCACAAGCCCATGCAAAGAAACATATGAAGAGAAACCTCGTGTAAGCTGAACAATTAATGTTATTTCATATATAACATAAACTTATTTGATCATTGTGAAAGCACAATGTTTTATGCAATGTAATAATCTGTGCATTCTGGTGACACCTACTATAGATTTAAGCCAATTACAAATTTTCTTTTGTTTCTTTTCTGTATAATACAGCACCACTGAAAAAGTATGCTGAAAAAACAAAGTTAATATTCAGTCAATAGGTTTAATCATGTTACCTGCAAAAAGATTAATATAGTAACAGTCCAAGTGTTACCATTTCAGTATTTGCACGTTTGGAATCTAGGTGTTACAATAGAGACAAAACAAAATGGCAACTTTAAAAAAAGCCCTTAAATGCTTGCTGCAAGCTGCAAAAAAGTCATTACTCAAATTGTTGTGTGCATAGTTGGTTGATAAAGAAATTACTCAAATCGTTGTGTGCGTTGTTGGTTGATAAAGAAAGAGGCCTTGACAATGAAAGAGATAAATGCAACCATATGTATTATTAATTTAGATGTGGTTTTTAATGATAAGTGCATCAGAACCATTGTTACATTATAGACTGTGGGGGAGGGGTAACACTTTATTTGGTATTGGTTTATGGTTTTGATTTGTATTGTGTTGTTTTACATTCTGACATGACCTAATGCTGAGTCCAGTCATTGAATAAGAAATTGAATGATTATCATTTTTGAACCCATGGCTATCTTTGTGTGAATTATGCTGCTTTGATTCATTGTGTCAGTGCCAATAATTTGTTTTTCAATTTAAAATGAACATTGCATACTTAAAATTATATTTCAGTAATGTTCACTTCTGCCCTTTGATACATCACATAATGCAAACAGGATATTTGGAAGTGTGGTAATTCACAGTACATGGGTGGTCTGTATACAGCAGGTTCAATATTCTGATCCAAAGTACAAACATCAAGACCGGAAAAGAACATCTGAACACCACTAGATCACACTGTGTGTGTCTTCTGATTCATATGTGCATGTTAGTGTCTCTCCTGGTCACACATTATGACTGAATGTCAAGTGAGTTCGGATTTTCACTACCACAGCTTCAGGGCAGTGCACAAGAACAACAGAAAAAACAGAAACAAAAACAGCAACAACAACCGCAACAACAACAACAAAAACAACAACCGCAACAAGAACAACAGCAACAACAACAGTAACAACAGCAACAACAACAACAACAACAACAGTCATAATTCATTATCATCATCATTAACTGGTATTGGCCGGTGTATTATTTGCTGCAGGCAACTGCGGAGTGATTTGAAAATGCATTTACAAATTATCATCGGTATCGTATAACATATGCTTACAACATATAGAGATGTGCGTTTGGTCCCAGCTGGGGGAGTTAATGGAATTCTGCGGGGCTGCAAGGAGTGAGCGAAATAGCTTCCTCGGTACATTTGCATGATAAACTTATCCATCTTTGTGTCAGCTTCGGGGTCGTGCAAGGTTCACGCGCCTGCTTGTTTCTCTCACTTTGGTTCAATGAATAAATCTCTGGCTCTCTGTTTACCGGCTGAATATAAATTCGTTCACAGTCGATGCAAACACGCGTGAAGACATTAGAAACGGGATTTGCTGGCATGTGCTTGCATCAGCTTGTAGGTAAAAATATAAAAAATAAAATAGTCTCAGCAGACTAAACATGCTTTTAACCATAAAATGTACCATATACCGACATATAGTCACCAGGCTATATCTGAGATGTTATATACCATATATGCCGGCATATATCCTATTCACTGTTATATATTTTATGTTATATAGGAATATAATGCATGGACGTCAAACAATCAGAATTGAGTATTTATCCAAGCCATGGTATACATTATATTATATAAAGCTACTCTATATGTTATATCATCAGTACTTATATACGATTACAACCCATATACATCCACTTAACGGAAAAAAAAATAGGCTGGTAGCCTGCTCATATCAGATGCTGAAGCAAGAGGAGTAGCATTATCAGTCTGACCTCCTGTTGACAAGTGGGCCCTCTTTGGCACTAAACAGCTTGTATCACACCAAGAGACGTCGTTTCCAGACAAATAGTCGGTGCTCGTTCCAGTGTGAAAACAGCTGCATATTGCTGAAGTCATTTGAAAACGCAAATACACTTTCTTATAATTATTCTTCAGCCATACTAAAGTCAACACACCTGCTCTTGCACGCCGCACCGCGAAATTAGGCACATTTTATCTGCTAGGCACATCACATTTTTTGGAGAAAGGCATTGCCCCCTGCGTTCCGAAATCTTTACCAGCTGATAACTACTCAGCAGCCAGAGATAAATCAGCTCTAATGCTCAGCAGAGAGAACGTGGTTTCCCTCCTAATCACTTCTTAACGATCTTATCTATGGTCGAATCCAAGCTAAGCTAACACTTCCTTTTGTACTCGTTTCTAAAGCCCAACAGCGAGAGTCTTGGTGTACTGAGCTCTGGGTAGAAGTCACCAGCGCAACTGGTCAGAGAGCAGGAGAAAGTTAAGTAAAAAAGGTAAGATTCTTGCCAGTAGCCATTAGGCTAACATGTTGTATAATTCTTACCGGATCTTTACAAATTTTTAAAAGTAACTTAACTGCAGTGACTACATAGGTTGAGGCCACAGTAAACCGTAGAACAGCAGGAATATAATTATATGAAAGTATACATATATACTTTACTATATATATGTATATATAGCAGCAAGTAGCAGTAATTTTCACAAAATAAAAATCACAAGCAAAGGTAACTCATTTCCTGTTGTCATTAACTTTTATCTCATTCAGCTTTTTAGTCTTGCATAGTTTCTCAAAACTTTCACTTTTATCTCTGCATTACACTGCATTAGTTTTCTGCTTTCCACTCCGGAACAAAGATCCACATCATACTAAGCTGCTCAAGTGGTCATGTGTTCACAGCACAGACAGCAGACTCTATGCCTTGGTGTGAAATTTAGCAGGTGCTTGGTAAACTATTCAATGCATTTGGGGTTGTAACATTAAGATGTATATGTGTGTCTTAGGTTCATAAACTAACACTATTTGGAACGACTGGGGTTCATGTGACATCCACATGCTTTGAGGTATTCTCGCAGCAATTGGTAAGGTTGTAGAACATACCCCAGGAGTGTTCTATGTTAAAACGATTTTGATGGATCACGAGAATCAGTGACATACTGGTTCTTCAAATACACTTTTAAAACCTTGCACTAAACTAAACTGAACCTTGTGCAATCTAAAGTGTAGAAGGCTGAAACTTGTTACAGACCTGCACCCTGAAATATTTATTAAGAGACAGTGATTTCAGTTTTATCTCCAAGAAAATGCTCATCCTTATGCAAACAATATACCTGAAACCTGACCACCTTATTCGTGTCATTACTGAGCTTTAAGCCTTCATGCATGGTGATGAAGTCACGTGGACTGAATTAGATACACAAGAGACTTTGTACTTATATTGGTTACAGTCAGCCCAATAGTGAGACACTAGACTGTTGTAATAAAACTGGAGGAGTACATTTCTCTTGCATTTTGTTCTGTAAATACTGATCCACATTTTGGGGAAAATAAGTTTAATTAATTCTCGTTATTAATTCTTATCTTGTTTTTAATACATCAACGTCTTTGTGATCCAACATAAAACTGAATTTACCGAATTGTGAAACCACCCAGCCCTACAGTATTCTGATCTGTAGCATTGTGTCAGGCTGTTCTTCCCATAGTCACTCGTCAGTCTTACCACCCATTTCTGGCATCGGGGACTTTGTTTACAAATGTACGTTTCAGCTCATAAATTTGTGCTGCTTCAAGTTTGGGACTCTAAGCTGAGCTCACACAATCAAGGAGGTACCCTGGCTGAAACGTACAGGAAATCAGGAGGAAAGCCCACTTACCTTGTTATTCAGGGTTTTTGGCAAAAAATAAAAAATAAATAAATAAATGAAACAATACAGGGAGTAAGAATGTAAGTGCAAAAGTGTTAAATTGATGCTTGGAGAACCAAAATGGAATACTCCGGAAAAATAACCCCGCGAAAAAGAAACTGCAGAAGATATTGCGCAAATGATGGATCTTAGCAAGGCTTTTCCTCAGAGTAGCCCAGCGTGGGGTTTTATCTTGTTATAACAGAAATAAGTTAAGGTTTAGAACAAAAGCTGTTGGTTGGCCCTCTTCCATTTGCAAGGAGGTGAAAGGGAGGGAAGCAAGGAGGAGGGGAAGGGAAAGAGAAACCATTTGAAGAGGTGGAGACACAGCTGTACATAATGACTAATTGTGAAAAATAGAGCACGGTGCTTCATGAACCTGCGAGAAATCCGCCCTGTTCTCAGACCCTCTCAGGGATAAAAAGACAGCCGAGCCCTCTGGGAGAGGAGAGGGAATGTGTGACTTTGGAAACGCAGTGGGTTGCCTCTCGCAGTGATTGATACAAAGCAAAATTTGGTCTGGTTCCTTATACATGTTATTACTGGAGCTGAATCTATCTGTTATTCTTTGTGTGTCTATACTTGTCATGGCAATAAAGCAAGTTAAGGCCAACTTCCATCGACCACAGTGGAAGTAAGTCTCATGACTTTATTGTTTTATCCTGATGTTTCATATGCTGCATATACCTACCGATATATTGCATTTTTATTTATCAAATAACTTCATTAAATTGAGATCGAGAGAGCCATAGCGCCTCAGTGCCAGTTCCTTCCTGTTCCTCATTCAGTGTTTCCCTTATGTTAAAATAATGAGTGATCAGCCCAGGTGTATGGATGCAGATGCATCGTCTCTCAGAACCGGCTGAGGGGGTGGAGATGTGGGTCTCAGCGAGTTGCTGTCCATGGTACTGAAAGGTTGACCCGTAATGCATCACAGCACTCCAGCGAAAACTGCTGGGATTCCGAGCGGCTCAGTGCATAGTACAGACAGGACCCCACAGCTGAGACACAGGTGGCAGGTTCAAGCCACGGGTAAGTCCCTTTCTGATGGTGGTTGAGGTCATAATGGAAAGGGTACGTTTAGTTTAAATTGGCCTAGGTTCCTTGAGTTACTCCTGCATAAATTACCTCAACAATACGCTGGACACGCACATCGAAGATGTAGTCAGTGAGAGTAACTCCTAAAGGACACAGCACCGGAGGAGTGAAACCTTCTCTAGAGGCTAAATAAGTTAAAATAGGGGAAAACTCTATACTGACGTGTAAATAATATTACATTACATATAAATCATGACTGTCCAAATCCTACAGTACAAAAATTGTAGCATTTATACTTTCAGTTCATTAAATAAATACATTTTGGGGGTTGTGGAGGGATCACAAAAAACAACAATTACAGAAAGTTTCATATGTATTTTTTCAAAGCTGATATGCATGTTTTCAAGGAGGTCAATTTTTTCAAAGCTGATATGCATGTTTGCAAGGAGGTCAATCAAAAATACAAAAAAGGCATTAAACGTAATGCACAACCATTCAAAGATCAAGGCAGTTTCTTTGCTGTGCTCAGAATCCAAATCAAATCAAATGTTATTTATAGAGTGCATTTCACAAAACACTGACCACAATGCACTTCACAGCTTGCTGCAATTACCCCCCCCCCCCACCCCCCAGCAGATGCCTGCCTTAGGCATCAGTGGTCAGGGAAAAAAAACAAACTGCTCAAGAGGGCAAACAGGGGGAGACTGGGAGGAACAAGACTCAATAGGGGGAGCCTGCGCTTCTCTGGCCAGCTCAGGGTGTGGGTGCATGGTCGACCAACTCAGTCCGTCATTCAAGTGTTCCAACCGGTTAAAATCAGCACGAGGCTGGTTGTGTGCAGGCAGCTGGAGGTGGCGGTCCTTTTGAACTTCTCCGGTGCCATTTGCAGCCCGGCTGAATTACCACATGTAACAGCCGTGGCCTCTGCTGGCCCCATCCTGCCTCCTTAGTGTTCCAGCAAGTGTTTCACTGTCTGGCTGAGCAGCTGGCCAGTGCTTTAAGGAGTGAAGACATTATGACTCATACAGCCCTTATACTACTATCATATGACCGATACGGCCCTCATGATACTTACAATATCAGCCCTTATGATCCTGATACAGTGCTTTTATGCCATTCACTGCTCTGGTCATGGCCATATTCATGTTTTAATCCCACCAGTTTTCCTTCTTCTACTGATTCAGCCATTATATTACATTACATTACATTACATTACAATCACTTAGCAGAAGCTGTTATCTGGAGTAATGTGCAGGAGTGGAGAACGCTGGAAGGAAGAGGAGTAGTACGCTGGAGTCGCAGCAGTCCATTCGGGAGATGGCCAGGTCAGTTCCGTCGCTGTAACATCCGCCGTCAGTTCACAAAGAGGCCAGACTAGCATGCGCTCTGAAACGTGTGCAGCCAGCCCCTACGTTTTTTCTTTTTTGCTCCGCAGTCACCCAGCTGAGCAGTAATTACGCTGCAGGGCTGCAGTACTTGCGCACGCGGCGCAGGCAGACAGCAGGTGCCTAATCTTCCAGGGGAGGAAGCCGATCGTCCTATTGGGCGGACGCGGTGTGGGAAAACCTGCCAACCGAAGCCCCCTGGCACATAATTGGCTGTCGGACAGCACAACGGCTAATTATGTGCCTCTTAGCGGCACTGCTGCCCACAGCCGGCGCTGGCATGGTCAGGATCTAATTTGGGACTGTGGGGTGTGTCACTGTGTTGCGTACAAGTGCTTCATCAGGACCCGCCACACGAGAGGCGAAACATGCTGACCCAGTAATGGAGAATAAAGCATCACTCTTTTAAGATCTATACCCTCCTGGGTCTGAGGGAATATTTATACAGATTTTCAACATTTTGTGTGCGGAAAATTGGCAAGGCTATGTGCACGTTCACAAAGGTCTGCCATGAAAGGTGTAATATGTGAACTGTACGTGACTCCTGTTGTGGTGGGCTACTTTTATTATTGTACAACGTCTTCATTGTGTTAGTTGTCTTTACAGAGTGTCTGCTACCTGCAGTCATGCCGCAGTGTGTACTGCTCCTGCAGAATGACTGAAGCTAAGCGTGTGTTGGATGTGGTCTGTCTTTCGATGGGAGACCTCCTGGGAAGCCATCTTGTTAATGGGTGTGGTGTTGGTGGGCCAGTAGGGGGCTGTTTTCTCTCGGGCCATATAGCCCGCTGAGCAGTGATAGGCACACTGTGCTGCAGGATTATTTTATCTGTCCTTGTCTCCTCAGCCCTTGCCTCACCTGAAAATTGATTGAGGTCTGCCATCTTTTTGGACATTTCAACTCATTAAATGATCCTTGAAGGAGCTTGGAACAAGGAGCTAGGAGGCTCCCAGAGGATGCATCAGTGCATCCTTTGCGGAAGCATTTTTTCAGAATTGATGTATAAATTATCAACCTGCGGTTTCCCCCCATCTGCCACGTCTCTAATTGACGTGGCTTCAAACTGATGCGTAAAAATGAATGGACGTCCCATTTTCCTAATATATGTTTCTTCGATTCCTCCTTCCTCGTGTCCTTTCCTTGCATCCTTTCCTTGTGTCCTCCATTGGGTGGAACTAAAAAGCGAGGAAAGGACACAAAAGGATGCAAAGAGGTAAAAAAAGCAATAGAAAGGAGCCCACCGTCTTTCGGAAGAGACCTTAACCTAAGGTCCTAACTCACTGTGGTCATTAAAGATCCCATGACACACGTAAAGTATAGGGGGTTCCCCAGTACCCTGGCCAATTTGGTTTTCTCAGCCTGACACCTAATCATCCCCCAGTCTAATTGCCAAAAAATCAACTACAGTTTCATGAGCATTCTGGTGTAAATGGCTGCTGTACATCATCCAGGTGGGTACTACACTTTGGTGGTGGCTCAGGCAGGGTTCCCCCTCATCACTGTAAAAAAAGTGCTTTGAGTTTTGAGAAAAGCACTATATAAATGTAAGGAATTATTGTTATTATATATGAATATTATATAGTAAATTATATATGTTATGTATAATCACATATAATTATGTACATATATACATTTCCCCATAAACTGAATAGTAATAAAATATCTATTTCATAAAATACATCCCCTTGCTGCAATTTGTTTGTAACTGAAAAGTGGTATCTGGACTGCAGAGGGACTTTCATCTCTAGTCCCAGATGCTAGGTGCAGTACTTACTTACAGAACTGTACAATAAAGTTCTTAGCTGAAATAGATTTGATCAGGCTTCAACCTTGCTTCCGGGATCAGGCTATTTGGACTGAGTTTGGACTGATTCTTTGTTTGTCTCAGAGCTTTACAACAGTGTGTTATTGCAGATGCTCCATTCTTGAATTCTTTTTGCATCCCTGTGGTCTGGGTCCGTTATTGGAACCATTATCGTTGCATTATTGATCCCGGTCACATGGTCTGCTTTCACAGAATGCAGATCTGGCTTTGACAACGGTTGATCATGGTTGCTTTTTTTATTTTTATTTTTTAAACCCTGCACTTCAAGACCTTGGGCTGAGGTGGTGCCACATAACACCCCTCCCCCCAGGTCACATGATACGAGGGTCACAGGAGATATAATTCAAGGGGCCAGTTCCCATTTTAGCTATTGTCCTCCATCATAAGGCGATACGATATAGTAGTCATGCGCCAAGATCCTGAGTGGGAACCATTAACTGTCAGGAGTTCATTTCCCTCCGTCACATTAAACCCTAACCCCACTGACAAAGCCTTCGAAATTACACCAAGCCCCGTTGCTGAGGTGTGGCCTTTGGTTAACCCTGCAGGACCATCAGACGTCATTATCCTTTCATTCCTCTGCCCCCACGAGCAGGGGAGTGAAGTGCCTCTGACGGATGATTGTCGCCGCTGGCGAGAAGGGCTAGCTTTGCTGATGCCGCTAACTCCACAGCTGAAGGCTGGTGATTCCATGCACTCTCCCTGTTCTGCCGAACCACGGGAGCGTTGTCACCTGGCACTGTCTGCTTGAAGACAATCTCCCACTGCGTGTGGCAAAAGAAGCGGGGGGTGGGAACCACAGAGTATTAAGAGTATGAGGAGCAGAAGATGATTTTTCAGGGTGCTATTACACTGTAAAAAATGTATCATCTTCTGACCATAATACAGCTAATGTTGCACAAACCTCTGTTGTTTAACACTACTGAAGATAGTTTACCCAGTCTGTGTTCATTTTCTGTTTACTTCGCCTTCAATAATAAATCCAAACCATTCCCGTATGTCTGGCAAACCCAAAAATCACCATTCTGAATGAACTAAAACCAAGCTATATTTTTATTTATATTTTTCTCCATTATTGCCAACAACAGTGAATCTGCATTAAGAAAACAGATAATAAAATTGTACTGGAACACAATTGTACAGCTAAACAATGATAGGGGAAAATAAACGGGAGTAGTCTTTGAACTTCTAATGTGGATAGAGGTGGTGTTGAAATGAAATGCATCTTTGTTGGGGAGTCTTGAACAGAACACAGGTTGATCATCAATCAGTATATTATCCTACAAGGGAAATCAATAGAAGGAAAGATAGCTTTAAGGAAGTATGCTGAAAGGAAATCACACAATTGATTACATTTTAGCAGACAGTATGAAAGCTTTTTTTCCTGCGACCTAACTTTGCTTTGAGTGTTCCGCTCAAATGTGACCCAATATGGTGATTTGGCATTTCAGTTAATGGGTGTGTCATCTAGAGCTCAAACACTTCCCAGGAAATTCTGGGGAAATTGCAAAAGAATTAGCAGAATTATAGATTGAGCATTTTTTGTGGCCTAAGGGTTTAAACGCCTAACTCAACTGAATTTCAGGACAGTCATTTTGAAAACTTGCCACCGTAGGAATTATGGGTAAAATCTGCAATGATCCTATTGCTAAAAATCTTCCCTGTCACTGGTTCCGCCTGTGTGTGAACTTTAGGTGTGTGTTCTAAACCAGGGTTTCTCAACCCTGGCCTTGGAGACCCACTGTGTTTGTTGGTTTGTGTTCCAACCATAGTAACAAGCTCTGTATTGTAATGAGCTGCTAATTGTTCTTAATTACACACTAATTGTTCTAAATTAGACTTTTTACATCTATTTAAAGATGATTTAGCATCTTAAAGTCACATTTTGTCAGAAATAGCTATCTATGCCCTAAAAAATAAATGTCCCATATGCACATCCAAGGAATTTCAATCAGTCAGAACAACTTAATACTATATGGCAAATAATTTCATACTGATGGATGAAATCAGTTGGGTCTCATTTGTTGAGAGAGTGGAAACCTGAAATCATCTGTGTAAAATGGAGTTTACGGACAAGAAATGGCAACAAGCCAAACCTGCATTGTGTTAAAATAGGTATAACCACACAATTATGGTACACCTTAAACAAATTTTCAGCAACTTTAATTGATCAAGAGATGGGCACAAGTTTCCTTGTGTTTGTGTCCTGGTGGCGTCAAGGATAAGCCTCCCATTGCAATCTGACAGGATCTGCGTAGGTCTGACCTCATTTTCAGCTTTTAAATTGAGTATCTTTCTTTCCACGCCAAAGCTGCAAACCAGAAATGGACACTGTGAATCATCTACTGAGCAATATGACCACATTCTACAGCCAGTCAGTCTAACCAGATGGTCAGCTTTGTTATCTTAACATTAACTTTCTGCAAGGTGAAGAATTCCATTCTGAAACATCATGAATCTTTACGAAAGGTCATGACCAAGTGTAACAGTGGCCTAGTGTATTTTCTGTATTATAATGTAGCACTGGTAATGTCTGGCTAAGTATCTAGCCTATATTTTATCTTTCATAAACTGGTGACATTGTCGATAGTTTTGTGTCTGAAGGGGACCCTATGCTGTCCATAGGACAAGCGCATAACATCCATCCAACGTCTCCGGATACCCAAGTACAGTGCCCTCCATAATGTTTGAGACAAAAACATATTTTTTCTTTATTTCCCTCTCGACAATTTTAGATTTGTAATCAAACAATTCACATGTGGTTAAAGTGAAGATTCTCAGCTTTTATTGATGGGTATTTTTATACATTTTGGTTTCCCCAAATAAAAATACAGCACTTTTTATACATAACCCCCACTTCAGGGCACCATAATGTTTGGGACATATTAATGTTATGAAAATGAAAGTAGTCCAGTTCAGTACTTTGTTGCATATACTTTGCATGCAATGACATCTTGAGGTCTGTGACCCATAGACCTCACCAGGTGCTGAGTATCTTGTCTGTTGATGCTCTGCCAGGCCTGGACTGCATCTTCAGCTCCTGCTTGTTTCAGGGGGTGGTTGCCTTAAGTTGTTTCTTCTGCATATGAAACACATGCTCAGTTAGATTCAGATTGGCTGACTGACTTGGCCAGTCAGGGATTTTCCAGTTTTTACCTTGAAAAAGGTTGCTTTAACATTATCATTGGGATCCTTCTTGTTGTTGGATGATGCACTGACCATTGAGTTTTTATGAATGTGTTTGAACTTGAGCAGATGTTTCTGTACACTTTGAAATCAGTTTTTCTGCCACTATCAGCAGTTACATCATCAATGAAGGCAAGTGAGTCAGTGCTTGTGGCAGCCATGCATGCCCAAACCATAACACCCCCACTACCGTGTTCACAGATGAAGTGGTATGCATTGGATTTTCTTCCATTTCTTTATGGACCTTGCTTTGTGCGCAGGGGCATTGTCATGCTGAAACAGGAAAGGGCCTTCCTCAAACTGTTCCTGCAAATTTGGAAGTGCACAATTCTCTAGAATGTCATTGTATGCTGTAGCAGTAAGATTTCCATTCACTGGAACTAAGGGGCCCCAAATCATGAAAAATAGCCTAGATCATTATTCCTCTTCCACCAAACTTTACAGTTACCACTATTCGGGCCAGTGGAGTTGGCACTATGCATACCGTCAAACCCAGAATCGTCCGCCAGGCTGACAGATAGTGAAGCATGATTCAGCACTCCAGAGAACGCATTTCCACTGCTCCACTGAGTCCAATGGCAGTATGCTTTACCCCACTCCAGCTGACGCTTAGCATTGCACATGGTGATCTTAGGCACAGCTGCTCAGCCATGGAAACCCATTTAATGAAGCTCTTGATGAACAGTTATTGTGATGACGTCGTTTCCAGAGGTAGTTTAAAACTCTGTAGTGTGTTTTTATGTACTACACCAGGGGTGGGGAATTTCCGGCCCACGAGGCGTATACGGCCCTACAGTCAATATCACACAGCCCGCTGGACGTTTCATATATTTGATATAGCCAGTATATTTTTTGGGGAAAAAGTAAGTTATAACATAACAGCAGTTCACAAAACAAAAGAAAGAAACATGAAAGGCGGTACAAAGGCAGTTTCATCATCCAATTAAAATCTAGCAACGTCACTCGTGCAAGCCATCAAATATCTCAGGTGTACGGTTTGGCGAAGCGAAGAGATGTTGATGCAAAAAGTCGCGTTTTAAAGAGAAATGGACGGAGGATTACTTTTTTGTGAAAGGCAAGCCCGTTCGCTTAATTTGTGGAGAAGCTCTTGTCGTTGTCAAACGGAGCAATCTTGAGTGACATTACACTTGCATTCGTGCAAGTTATGCTACTCTTGAGAAAATGCTACTCTACGCGGAGAAAAACAAGGTGTTCAGGAATTATCTCGCTGCATAACAAGCGTCTTTCCTGCGGTTTAAAAAGGAGCTGGACAGCGTCAGCGAGGCAAGTTACGCGGTGAGTGAATTGATCCCTAAAATACCAAGGCCGTATTCCGAAGGCGAATTTGTGAAGGAGTGCATGGTTACTACTGCACTGTATCCAGAAAAAACTTTATCTGAATACTTTATCCAGAAAAACTGAAATTGTTTCAGAACCTTAACTTGTCTCGCCGGTCTGTGTCTGATCGTATCAATGACACGAGATATTGAGAAATCAAGATTCTGCTGCCAATTTCGAGTTTTATTCACTTGCTTGAATGAGACAACAGACATGACGAACACTAGCCAGCTAGCAGTTTTTCTGCGTGGGATTACAAAGGATTTTGAGACACGAGAATATTTGCTTTCATTGTTGGCTATGCATGACACTGCCAGAGGTGATGACATTTTTAAGAAACTGATAACAGCAATGGAGTCTTGTGATTTATCAATGGCAAAACTAAGTGGTGTGACAACTGATGGTGCACCAGCCACGGTAGGGTCTCACGTGGGTCTAGCGACCCTCCTCAAAAAGGAAATGGCATGTCTTGGTCTGGATCCAAGTCACACGCCATTGCATTATTCACCAAGAAAATCTGTACTCCCCGTTGCTATGTCTGAACTGTGCGATGACATGGGTTGTTTCCTGCATTAACTTCATAAAAAGCAGAGGGATGAATAATCACCAGCTCAGGGAATTATTGAAAGGCCTTGAAACTGAGTATGGAGATCTGGTTTACTACTGTGAGTTGCGATGGCTAAGCTGGGCGACCATGCTGAGAAAGGTGTGGAGGGACTCAGTGATAGCAGGTGGCTCTGTGACCTTGCCTACATGGTGGCCATTTACTGGGCCTAGGCCATTACAAGCCATCTATCAGAGCTCAGTGTTGAACTGCAAGGGGAAAAACCAGCTCCTGGTCTCACTGCTTCCCCATGTGACGTCATCTGAAGCCAAACTAAAGCTGTGGCAGGTGTGACTTGAGAGGGGGAGCGTGAAAGGACACTGGAATATGCGAGGGGATGCGGTCATTGTTTCGAGACGTTTAGTGAAAGATGTGATTTCAAGATGTGAAGGCACAATAACTGGATCTCAACATCTCTGCCACTCCATTTAATGTCAGTGCTGATGATGTACGTGAAGCTAGAGATCACTGAACTGCAGAACAACTGTCAGCATTGAAATTAGGGCATGCTCAGTTTCAGAAGTTTACATATGAGCATTCAGTCAGCATAACATGGGGAAAACGTGTCTGTGATTAACAGAAGAGTTCATGGCAGTTTATGGCCCACTGTCGTATATGCAAATATTAATCTGGCCCCAGACAGGAAAAAGGGTCCCCACCCCTGCAATACACGCTTCACACACAGAGGTCTCATTCTGTGCACTTGTTTGACCCACCGCTTCGTGGCTGAGCTGTTATTGCTCCTATGCATTTTCAATTCACAATAACAGCACTTACAGTTGATTGTGAATTGATTTGAGCAATGGGCGTGGCTGAAATAACTGAAACCTCAAATCAGAAGGGGTGCGCATATACTTCTAGAAATGTTGTGTATGTCTATATCTTGTAGTATGGCAATACACCCTTTGTTTGTTGACAGCTGGCATGGACAAAATAGAACAGAACACCTGGAATGACTTGACCTAATTGACTTTACCTAGACTTGGATTGATTCATATTTACTACTACTACTACTAATAATAATAATAATAATAATAAATAATAATAATAATAATAATAATCAATTGGTGAATGTTGTGAAATATGGTAAATGATAAAAGCAGCAGCAAATCGTGATACACGTATGATCTGGAAGGTTATTTTATTAGCAAGCTGCTTACTAGTTTTAGCTAGTGAGCTAGATGTTGACCTGAATTTATAGTCATTGCGGTCCTCATTGGTGATTCCTATTTAGTTCCTTTTCATGATGAAACAGTCCACAATTGTTTTGGTAGCTTATTATCATTGCTAATAACTTACTAAAAGCACAATTTAAATCCAATCAAAAATATTACCTTGATGCGATAATTAACAAATTTGCATGTTTTTTCAATTCCAGATTGCTAGCAACATTAAGGTACCAGACATGTCAAGTTGATCGCGTTGACTGCTCATTACAATATAGGATGAATCACAACTTTAATTACGGTCTTTCACTTTGCAGGAATTGAAAAGAGATGCAATCTTACTGTACAGCAAGATGTTCTGAATGGCTTCTTTCTTGGAATAAAGTAAAAAATAAAAAAAGCATTCTGAGATGTAGGAGTAAGCAAGCTCACGCCCTTGAGTTCTGTCCAGCACCAATGCCATGACCTCTGCTGTGTTGTTTTCAAGGAATACAAATGCCTGAGCTCCACATATTTAACAGCCAAGAAGTGACTCAGCAAGCAGGGCCATAAAACACCATGGCAACAAGGATGTGTCATCTATCTGCAGGTTGCTTATGCATTACTTGTGGTCTGTGCTGGAGGAGTAGTTTGATTTAGGGATAAGTGCACTCACCACCAAAGCAGAACGCTATCAAGGATGGTTTTTATGGCTCTCCCTCTGTTTCTCTCAGCATTCGGAATAGCCAATTGAATTCACCACCCATGCTCAGTGCTGCTACCCCTTCTATCAATTCAGAAAATTTGTAGACAGGCACATGCTCTCCTCTGCAACACGTGAAGTTGAGCTGCTGCCTCTTTTCACACTGTAGCCCATTAACTGAGCTTGCCCAAAGGTGAGAAGGAGAAAGACACTTTCAGACACAATATCTGCAACTGGAGCAAAAAAGACTGTGGACACCAGAGTGACCTGCAGGGGTCGCTGGTGAGCGATGAGACACCCCAGTCATCCCTGATACTGTTCCTCCCTGGGTGAAGCTATGGCCAATTATGCATTACCCTGCGGAGATGCCAACCTCAGTTGGCACTGACATTAATTTAATATCACACCATGGTGCCAAATGCTGGATCAGTGCCTTAACAGCATGAGATGCCCAACAGGCCCCCCAACTCACGCCTGATGTTAAGGTCCTGATACATATTCTCTTCAACCTGCCACATGGTGGAAAGTAACAAAATAAAGCATGAACAAAATAATGATGTCAAGACTTTGGCCTGGATTCAATCAACATTAGTCTTTAACTTTGTCTCACAATTTTTTTTGCAGTTTCTAGTTTCATCAACAGTTTACCAGTTTCAACAATCACTGCATCTTCTTACTGCTGCCAAGAAGATGATTGCGATGTGTTAGAAACCACCACATAAGCTCCCATCTTGCCAATGGGTCTTTCTTGGATCTGGTATATATGGAACTATCTACGGCAATAGTACACGGCGCTAAAGAAGACTATATTTACTTGTGAATATATGCAGCTGTTTGACTTAGCTGATCAGTCCAGGGATCAGTCCTGAAAAAAGGTCCTGCCATGATTTTCTTCCACTCATGAACTCAGCCAGCAGATTTCACTGACTAGTTCTACCTCCTGGCTGAAGATCTGCGTTAATTGTAGGTGATTGGAACAAAATACTGGGAAGGACTTTTACGTTCTGAACAGCTGAACAGAGGATTTTCAACCTCTGTTCAGCTGTATTATGTGCTACGTGTTACAAGCTCTATCCAGTCAATTTGAGGGGGGAAATGGACCTGAAGTATCAGTGGTAACAGTTAGTGCAGTCAGTGGTGCGGTTAGGAGTCAGTATTCAAATTTGTTTATTTCTGCAAGGATGCTGATTAATTGCGGCCAAGGTGCTGAAAATACTCTGTTGAGAGAAAATCAATAATGAGATATAACATTCTCATTGAAAAGTGTTTGACAATGGCCTAACAACACAGATTTCATTCAAATAATTATTGATCAGTTATCAGTTATTAAGAATTTACTGTAGCCAATCTAGTAAACTGGCTCCTTACCATGTTTGTCACCCCCCCCCCCCCCCCCCCCCCATTATGTTCCATTATTTTAATTGACTTGTGTTTTCATATCACATGCATGTAGGCCTACAAACCTGCACATTGAGCTCTGTGGGCTCAACTTAACCCCGACTGTAAATGCTTTATCCGTGTCATACCTTTTACTATCACCAATCACCCTTAACTGGAACGCATTTAAAATGCCATTCATCTTGATAATGCAGCGCTTTAATATGACAGTAACACTTGTAAGGGATACAGGAAGTCAGATTCTTCAGATTGATGATTTCTAAGGTGGTGAGTTAAAATCCATCTATCTGACTGACGCTCATACGCCGCGCCATTATTATAAAGCAGACAAATAAATACAAAAACATAAAGGTGACAAAATATATTGGTGCTTAACAATCCTTCTGAGCAACGATTAGAGGATGGGAAGCGCTAGCACAGATGATGCCAGTGCAGCAGTGGAATAGGTAGAGTGGTGAATTGCCTGTTCTTGACAAAAGCAATGATTCAGTCTTATTTCATTACACATCTGTTACTTATCACAGTATTTTTTAAAAAGTGTTTTAACTGTACTTTTTTGGTGTTGCTGGTAACTAACTGTCAGTACCAGGCTGGGCAAGCAAATCAGATGTGATATGACAAATCCACACACAGCTGTACTGCCACAAATGGCAGCAGGAACGACATACATTTAAGGAAGCTGCAGTTCATCTGTTTCAGAGTCGATTGTAAGTTTTATACAAACAAATGACACAAAACATATTCCATCACTGCTGAAGTTGATCAAATGTTTGATGTGTGGATTACGGGGAAAGCCCCCTACCTTTATGACAGATTTGAATGCAATCATTCATGATATATGTGTCTTACTAGTGACATATTTTGCATGTTGGCAAAATATATGGAAAATATCTTACAGTTGTGAAAGCCAGACAAATTACTGGTATAGTTGAAAAGCCACATATCCTACAAAATAATTTATAGCTTGATGAAATATTTTACATTTTTACATTTTACACACTTTCATGAAAAATGTGGAAAACAGTGATCTAGTCATTGGTTTTACTTCTTTACAAAAGGCACCTGGTTAAACTTCTCCGCAGGAAGAGTTTATAGCATAATTTCCAAATTTTAAGTAAATCCATTGCATTTCAGAGATAATGATCAATTTCTATACTTTATCAATTTGTATTTTACAGAGGTTTATGGGTTAAAAAGTTCACTACAGTTGATTATATTATCAGTACAGCTAAAAGGTCTTAAATCCTAGAAATGTATATTGTGTTGCATGAAATTACATTGGTTTGTGAAAGCCAAATTCATGCCAATTATTGTCTCAATGTGTTAAATGGAGATTTTAAAGTTTGCTGTTTTCCTGGAGAACATCAGACTCATGCTGGAGGGGTCTGGCTGGTGTGTAAGGTCTGATAATAGTCGGTCGATGTGGTGGAATCAGTCCCTCCATTGCCCAGCAGGTCAGCACCAACGTTTTGAAGTGGATTCAGGCCATAACCAGTTGCCAGTGCATGGATAGCAGAGGTGGTCAGAACAAGTTTTAGTGGCCTGATAACACAAGGAAGAGGGTGACAGCTAGAGAATTATACCATCATATTGCATTAATTGCTGTTAGAAAATAAGAAAGGATTTCTATAAGGGCATGTTGGAAGTACAATATCATTGCCTTACCTTTATTGTTTCACCGCGAAAGGCAAATGGTGAATTTTCATTCTGGAATTTAATGATTCAGTGAAATTTATCCAGTCGCGTGATGTGAGGGCCCCCCTACGGTGCATACCTCCACTGAAGGAGACTAGTGCAGAGTGTTTTCCCACTAGCAGCACACGAGATCTTTTTGTATTCCAGATTACTGTGCCAGCTTTCAGATCTAGCAAGATGAATGAGCAGGAAAAATCTGTGTGGCTCTGTCAGCTTGACAATCATATTTACTCAATTTGCATAACTGTACTGTCCATGTTAAATGATACAAACCAAGTGAATATACAAATATTATAAATGTCATCATTATATAAGAGCATTGCCCAAGTGAAGAGTATTGAGCCTTATTTTGCAAGATGTTGCTTCATAATGATTGTAGAACAGTACCGTCCAACGCCTGCAGGGGCACTGTAGTTTTCCAAAAGAATGTTGTTGCATTTGTGTTCAGGTGCAAGAGCTTTCTGAAACTTCTCTTTCCGTGTAAACTGAAATACTGGGTAAGTGGTCTGCTCAGAGTTTTAAGCTTTATGGTAGTTTATGCTGTGAAGATGAAATGTTAACATTGAGGTTGAAGGAAAACAAATGACTTCCTTAAGCACTTTCTACGGTTACATGGAGACACACCATGTGGAGCACCTCTTTCTTTTCTTTTTTTTTCCCCAGAACTGTCGGAACCGAGTCCCAGTTGCACCCCGCCGGGCATCACTTAAGGACACATTCACGAGTTTAGCTTTTTTTTTTCCATTTTGTTTTTACTTGATTGGGCGCTGTGGGGAGGAAAAGCACAACACAACTGAACAAGCTAATATATTTATTCAAGCTAAAGAGGCCGGCAGTATGACTTTGAGCCAATAAACAACGCTCGTTGAGTCGGGCGTTTCATGTTCTCTCGGCAACAGCTTTTTTTTTTTTTTTCTGGGGGCAGCAATTCACTCTATTTATAGCTGCGAGATATTTCCATGTGTTTTTGGAATGGACTATTCCTTGTGTGGTTTCCAGTATTTACATTTTGTCTGAGTAGGAATACACTGAAAGTAGCCATTCATAACAGCTGCCACAACAGTGTGTATTCAGACCCTGCAGTAGCTTTCCTTATAAACAGCATCCCTGCAGCAGGCAATATGACCCTGGGCTAAAACTAGCCCATTCTGGCTCTCTCAAATGAAAGCCAAATTATTGTATACGCTCCTATTTAGTTCATATTCATATTCGGCATTATGACTTGCTGACTCATTCGTGTCATATGTATTTGGGGGTGTGGTTAAAAATGGAACTACATTTAGTACATTTTGCAGAGAATGTTCAGGAATGTTCAGAATGTTAGAAGCCAAGCCACGTTGACTAGGCAACTCACCCCTAGCCTTTCAAGCAAGCCATGAAATGTTGAAGTGTCTGCCATGTTGTCCTGGCAACGTCACGCCTCCCGCACTATTTGTCACACCACAGGTCACCAGTGGCAAATGGCGCTTCTTGGGGTTGGGTGCGCTATGAGGGCTTCCCATTGACTACTTGAATTTAAAACATGACAGCTCAAGCATTACAGCGGCAACTACAGACAAACTGGCCAAAAAAAATGCAACCACCAATAATGTCTTAATGCCGTCATGTTTTCAAGTGCAAATTCACCAATGGCAATAAAACAGCTGAACTGGTGCTTAAGCAGGAACTGAAAAAGTTGTTTTCAACTAAAAGGTTAATCTATAAATTTTACAAACTCTGGATTGCTGGTTCCTATTTGCACTTATTGAATGTAAAACTGATAAAAGGCCCAAGGATGAGTTTGGTCTAGGCCTACAGTTCCTTAGTTAGAGCAACAGTAAACTATGGCACCAAGCAATCACTGTGACACCCCAATGTATCAACGGCCTGCTGAGGGCACCAGAAAGCATCACAGTCTTTTGATTCAGACTTGTACGGAAGCTTCTTTAGGTTTCCATTTAGGTTATTCAAAAATCAGCTAAGTAAATGTGTTCCTCCCCATCCACTTCAAAATATTCTAAATCTACCCTTTGCTCCATTCTTCCGGCAGCATTCCAGAACGAGATCACAATGCACAGGTTTCGCCTTGAATCCAAGAGGCAGGCCTCCCTCTAGGGACAGGGCGGCCAGTCGTGACAGCCGGCTCAGTGAGTTAGCACACCTGGCCAACGTTTTATCAGCTTTCGGAGCGGAAAGGCAGCGCTCCAGTGAAGCCGCAGAGACGGAAATGCGTCAGGCAGGTGAGGCCGGACACCTGTGACAGTCTGTCTGCCTTTCACTTCGGTGGAGTTGATGAACTGCCGCAGGTCACTGGGGTTCTGCCTTTCAGAATCGCCCACGGAGTACAGACTGATGCGTTTACATTTGACACGTTTATATTCGTATGCTACGCACATGTAAAATGAATGATCAGAGAACAAATGCTATTATCGTTCAATTAGCAGATTAACAAATACTGTTGTTTGTCAATTATGTTATTGTGATTGGTAAAAAACAAGACCAGGTTAAAACCTAGTATATGGCTGGACCTAACTCGCGTGATCTGGCCGACCAATGGTGTGACTTCATAACTCGGCCGACCAATGGCCAGTAACTTCATCACTCACTCAGTCACTCAGTCTGTCACAGACATTCGCGTTTGTAGGGCTGGCCCCGCTGTTGTGGTCCAGCCAAAAAAAAACAAAAGCTGCCAAAAATGCACAGTATAGTTTTCTAAAAGTAAAAGAGGGTGTAAACACTTTCAAAATATGAATAAAGTCATGTTAAATATGTACATTTAAAAAAACAGATTTATATCCAGGTCCATAAGAGAAATATTAGAATGTGTTCTAATACAAGCATTACCTGTGCACACGTAGACCTCTCATTCTAAAAATGTCTGCATACATGTTCATGCTTAGTGTAGGCAGTGTCATCGATGTGAATATTGTACTGTGCCATACTGTATTGATCACTGTGCATTAAGTGTGAAAACTGGACAGTGTTGCCAGGTCATGATATTTCACTCCGGATTTAGAGAAACTTATAAACCTGCAATCCAGAGTTTGTAAAACTCAGAGAATGAAATGCCACATACCATCTGTGTGTATCCAACTTTGAGTGTAGTACTGTATATAGTAATATAGATTTTACAATATAATTCTAGGCTTTCTCTGAGATTCCACAGAAGCTGAACAGCCTGCTTTTGGCAGACATTTAGTCTATATGATCTAGTCTGGTACTCCAGAGATTGGAAGAAAGTAATGTTTTACTTTTAAGAATATTACAGGATCTATATGTTTTAAAATGAAAGAGTCTTACTCCTAGTAAAATAATAGTAGAAAACATTCAATTATTTTACGTTTTCCTATAAACCTTGGCATATTTTTCTTGCAATTACTGAATAAGAAAATTGCATTAATGTTTTTCTTTGGGCCCTACTTTTCTCATGCACTGTGACTAAAGATAACAAATTTCAGGCATGTGTGCTAGCTTTAATGTGCTGTAATCCAGTTCAAAATTAACAACTGAGATTCTCCATAGGAGGACCCATATGAAAAAATTATATACTTCAGCAACCACTTTAATTAATTATACTTCAACTATGCTATAGTACTAAACTTCCAAGTTAAAGTATACCACAGCATACTGTTTTTAATGGATTTAATTTGCACGTGGATCATAGCGTTTACTTGTAGTGCCATTCTTTTGGATCCACACGAGCTGCTCTTGATCATAAGCAGCGCTTCCGTGTGACCGTGTGTTATCCTCCCAGGGACGTGATTAATGGCTGCTCGACAGTAATGGCCGCATTAGAATGTTACAGCGCGGGGCACGGATACCGTCGCCGTGTGCCGCGGCCGTGCGAAGGGGGCCACCGGTAGGCCAGCTCCTCCCCACAGGACACTCCTTGACCTCCCGGTGATGAATGTGAACTCGGTGACGTGTGCGAAATAACCGGCCCCTGCCGGAGAGCGCTGGGGAGACTTTGCGGTACGCCGCGGCGGTGGTAGCGATGTTCCAGCACGGTCTCGTCCCTAAAATGTCGCTGTGGTCGCACATTCTTTTGCGGAGGTTTGGGGTGGGGGGTGCAAAAGCTTCCTCCAGAATGTGAGTATCAATCATCAACTAGACGATCTTCGAAACTAGAGAAAGGAACCTGGTATCATGTCCTTCACGTCGAAAGGTTCCCATCTGATTAGAGGAACGTGAATGGCATTAGCCAGTCTGGAAATTCCATTAATGCTAATTTACCCAAAATGATTATGAAGCCAATACGAGCTTAGCAAGAAAAAAACACGGGTTTCCCGTCCTCTTAATTCACACAACGGTTATGGGTTTCAATTTACGATACAGGAAATGAGTATGTAACTGACTAATCTGCGGCACAGGCGAGGAAAGACAAACAAACACCCATTGATCAACGGAAAGATAATGAACTGGCTAAGCACTGAAGCGGCAGAAAGATGCAGCGCATCTTGTGGTGTCCTATTTAAAGCAACCGTGCAGGCACAACCAGCCAGAGTCTGCTGACGAGGCAAAGAGGACCGAATCCACGCTGCCTGTTTTCAGTAGGGACAACTCCAACCTGCAGATTGTCTGCATTTCGTTTGCTATGAGTATGTTCGTATTTCTGTTTGAGTGTGGGGGGTCATGTTTTGTGCGTTGAGTGTGTCTGTCAATGCATTGATGTGTTTGTATGTATGCATGTGTGTGCGTTTGTATGTGTGTGTCGGGTTTTTAATTCATACATGTATATGTATGCATTGCATATGTTTTTATATGTTTGTATGACTGTGTTTTCACGTGTGTGAGTTTGTGCATGTGGGGGGGGAGATTCATGTCTTTGCATGTGTTTTCTGAGCATGTTTGTCAGCGAGTGCATTTATTTGTTTGCACGTTTCTGTGCGTTTAGGGATATATTTGAATGAATGTATTGCATGCATGCGTTGATGCGATTTCATGTTTCTGCATATCTGTGTATGCGGGTGTTGCATAAGCGCATGCATGCGGATTTGAGTTTGTGTGTTTGTGTGTGCCTGGGCATCGGTGTGCTTTTCGAGAGCAGAAGAAAATGAGTATTTTGAACCCGTGACCCACAGAATGGGAAAGGTGACACGGAGCGGGGAGACCGAGGAGTCCTGCCATCGGACCGAATAGATTATCTCCCCCGGCTTTGATTTAATACCGGGGACCGGACAGCAACTTACTCAAAACAAGCTGTCACTCTCAGAGGGAAAGGGAGAGCGGGAAGGAAAAAGCAAGCGCAGATAATGTTCAGTGTGGGAGAGGGTGGGGGAAAGGAGTGCAGTGAAAAAAGAGAGCGAAAGAGAGAAAGAGTAGGGTAGGGTAAGATACAATGATGATGCACTGAGCATACGCTGCGTGAGCGAACCATTTCTGCTTGGCAATTAAGCTGTTCTGAAAAATCATAGCTAAAATAATTAGTAAACACAAATATGTCTGATAGTTTTCTCTCTGGTTTTGGGAACCGTTTTTGCCAGGCAGGTTGTACATTATTCTCAGCCCCCTAACTAGGCCCTCCAGGGTGTGTTTTCCACATGCCCTAGTAACCTGCCTGTACACAGATTCACTCAATAGCCTACCTCCCACACAAGAGGGTTCCTGGACAAGTTCCCTTTTTCTAAACACTGGGGCTCATGTTCAATTTATCATTTCATACTCAAAAGCCCCACCCACTTTTGGCAGGCTTCTGTTAAAGCCGTGTAGAAGAATATTTCCTGCAAACCTTTATTTGCTATTTTCCGTTTCACTGGACGAATCATGTCAAACTCTGAAGCTGCTACTCTGACGCCACCGCAAGGAACCTTTTGTCTCGTGGTGCCACTCATTGCTACGACAACTGTGGAATCTTGAAGGAACTCAGTCTTTGGTTACAAGGTTCTCTGACTTTTTGCTCTGGTTTCTGAGCGAGTCCAAGGGTGGCACAGTGGTGCGGTGGATAGTACTGTCACCTCACAGCGAGAAGGTTCTGCGTTTGAATACCAGATGGGGCCTTTCTGTGTGGAGTTTGCATGTTCTCTGTGTGCCTCCTGGTACTCTGTTTTCCTCCCATGGACCAAAGACATGCAGGTTAGGGGAGGTTAATTGGGGGAGAATCAACAGAGCGTTGCTGCAAAAGAACATGTGTACTCAGGGAAACTACCCTGTATAAATAAAGGTTAATAAAGAAAAAAGGAAGGTGAGTATGGAAGTTCTGGGGTTTTAAAGGGATATTTCACTTTTGTTATAACACAAGTAATTTTGTGGTGCTTATCCCATTGCATTTGCATACACCTTTTTTCATTAGTACTCTCTTTTATTGATCTGTTATTTTCTGTAATTAGTACTTAAACTATCAATTTCAGTGGGGTCCTTAAAATATATGGAAGTGAATTGGGAGCCAGACAGCTGGGAGGAATGACGATGCTATTGAAGGTCAACGGGGGTGGCTGATGTTGCTAGTATTCACACTAATGCAAATACAATGGGGTATGTTCCACAAAATTGCTTGTGTTATACCAAAGTGAAATATCCCTGTAAGAGCAATGGTATACTTTATGGCAGACAAGCTCAGTTTGGCCTGCCCCTCACTATTTCAGAACCACCAGCCTTTCGTTGCATGCCCTATTGTCTGCATCCATGACCTCCTTTCAGATTGTTCCGTGTTACTGGGAAAAACAATCATGACTAAATACAAAGCAAGTGCCAAATTGTGTATGGGAACAGTACAAAATAGTATGAAACAATTTAAGGACATTTCTCAGTATACTTTACCACATTTGTGAAATATGCTGTTTCACATTTCAGTTAAACCATACAGGCCAAACCCTATTCTTGAAGCATGTGCATTCACTGATGCTCTTGCCACCAAGCAACTGACTGAACTCAACAGGCTTCACTACTACAGGAGAGCCAGAGCCAAATGGAGGAGATGCGTGGAACTCACTGATGGAAGCTAGTAGCCTGTGGGCACCTGGTGTGTGGTTGGGAGAAGCTACTGCCTAGGTAACTCAAGGAAGCCTGGCCAACTTCTCCCTAGCTTGAAGGAACTGTGTCCTGCCAATGTGGACTGCTGGTCATATACTGCTAATGACAAAGCCAAGACTCAACCCTGTGACTTAATGGGCAATAGGCGGGTAATTTACACGCTTGTGAGGAAAATGGCCCATTCAACCGACATTTGTCCTTAAAGTTAAGGAAAGGTTTTGATTGAATCTGGGCAAATGAGTTTGTAAAAATGTGGGTGTCTTTCAGAGCGCCACACTTAGCACTCCCACCCAATCCCTGTCAGAGCATAAGGGTGGGTCACATGGCTGAAAGAGCCACTGGCACATTACCATGACGACCACAGTCAGATCTTAGAGGAGAAATGGAACACAGGAGCAGTGTAAATTACATGAAGACTATTCTTTTTAAAGATATATTGTTTATTGTCCTTTACGTAAGAATACAGATCTCCGCTGCTCAGCATAAACAATAATCAGAAATATAAAGTGCATAACAAAAAATAAAAGTAGGGGAGAGTCGCCATAAATGTAATAGTTTTTGGATTTTGTTCATTTACTTAGAAAATATTTAGCCTAGCACTATGAAATTTTACTACTTTTGACATGTCAGTAGTCATTAGCTATTCCAGTTACATTGCACATGTACAAACCTGTAATGGATTTGGTAGCCACACTGTATATTAAGTTATTGACCATGTTACATTTATCAAGTGTTACATTTGAGGTGCTTCTGCCCAACTGTACAAGTGTACATCAAGGAAAAGTTGAGTTTGCTGAGATGCTGGGACAGCCGTAGGAACAAAATTCTTGGCAAAGTGGATATTGCATGTCATCAGCGATGGTTGCTAATAATAGCTTGGTTGCTAATGTTCAAAGTGCTGCAAGATGGATGCCTGCAGTGTGACTCCATCGAAGGGGGTGGGGTTTGTATGTCGTGCCAGGACAATAATCCAATCCAATCCTGCCATAGAGAAAATATCAGTCGTGCCATAGACATGGTTGCTCTTCTCCAAGGGTTAGAGGAGCTTGCTTCTGACCACCTCAAGACTAAATGCGCGACCTTGGAACCAGATCTTCATTTGGCATAGAGGCCTTCTCCAATGGCCACACTAATGGGTAGCATTCAAGGTGGGTGTCCATTTTCCATTTTCAACAATTTGCTGGCATCATCTTTTTGGATGTGTATCGCTCTCCCTGTTCCCGTTGATTGGTTCACCTGGGGAAAGGATGAAAAACAACAGGGATATACAAGTCACACATTAGGTCCCCAAAGCTACAAGAACTAATTGCATCACATACCCTACCTGATCCAGCTATTTTAAAAATAAAGGGGTTATCCTTCTATGTAGCTGTTTATTTTAAAGAAGCACTCATTTCCACATCTCATTGTTTTTCGAGACTTTCTTTCCTAGAAGAAAACTGCACCTGATCACAACAAATTTCTGTGTTAGCCTCTCTCTCTGCCACATTACCGATGTTCCCTTCTCATAATCAACCCCATCCATGAATATTCAACCAGTAGATAGCTGGCAGGCACGTGCACGGATAGATACCCACATATGCTGAAGCATATGCCCCTAGCCCTGAGACAGCAAAAGTGGCTTTTGTCTGCAGTGACTTTTTTATTTTTTATTTTTAAAAGACGGGTGCCTTTGGCGATCTCAATCAACCCCCCAGTACGTCATCGCAATCCCCCCCAGCCCACGACTTCAATTTAACCACCCCCCCCCCCCCCAAGTTGGTGATATCAACTACTTCCCAAGCCCTCATGCCTCGTTATAAGCAGATGGCCTCCAAAAAGTCTTTGCTCAGCCGTGTTAGCTGGTCACAAGCTAAAACAAAAAATGGTGTTTGGCAGCATTTTACAATTTAAGCAGGTAATCCCAGAAGCATGACAAAACAAAAATACATAAGGTAAAACAACCACTTTCTTTTCATATTGCAACATGTATATGCAATTATTTACAAGTCTTGGCTCATAATAATACCATGAATTTACAATAACTTTACATTTATAAAAAAAATCTGGATATTGGAGGGAAACTGTTTTGAAATATGAAATTATTAGGTGTCCCTTCTGTACTCTTCAGTCGACAAATGAAAGCAAAAAAGCACACCAGAGGAGACTTTTAGACCAACTGAGACACAACAGCTCTAAAATTGAATATTTAGTGTTGATACCGTTTCATCTACTTGAAAATGAAAAAAAAAATGGTTTGCTCTTCATTTTTTTCTGCCTGTTAGCAGAGTGCACACAATTTAAATTTTTTTCTGCCTGTTAGTGGAGTCCTCACAATTTGTTTACTCTATAATTAGCTTACTTGCCATCAGAAAATACATTTAAAGTTGGTGAGTTTTGCTTGCACCTCTTGACCGTTTTCATATGATTTTGTATGTATTTGTTAATAGTCTAATCAGGTGAAACATGAAGTAGTATGTATGAAAAGAACAAACTTTATGGCAGCAACTTTCAGGTTAGGTTTGAGTGACGCTACGTTTGAAACATTAGTAAATGACACAATCAATGATAGAAATTCTTCAGGAGAGTTCAGCTTCCACAGGCTCTGCCCAATATTATTTATTCTGGATGATGATATACAAGGAATGAGATGTGAAGCCCATGCCCAGGCCTTTAAACAGATTATCAGGAGCCCTTCACTGCTTATTCCACAATAAAGCATCTTTGTGACAGTGTCTCTCTATGTTAAAAGCACTACAAAAATAAAGCATCTTTGTGACAGTGTCTCTCTATGTTAAAAGCACTACAAAAATAAAGCATCTTTGTGACAGTGTCTCTCTATGTTAAAAGCACTACAAAAATAAAGCATCTTTGTGACAGTGTCTCTCTATGTTAAAAGCACTACAAAAATAAAGCATCTTTGTGACAGTGTCTCTCTATGTTAAAAGCACTACAAAAATAAAGCATCTTTGTCACAGTGTCTCTCTATGTTAAAAGCACTACAAAAATAAAGCATCTTTGTGACAGTGTCTCTCTATGTTAAAAGCACTACAAAAATAAAGCATCTTTGTCACAGTGTCTCTCTATGTTAAAAGCACTACAAAAATAAAATAAAACTGAACTGATTTCACTTATCATCATTTATGGTGTATTTCATGCTTATAAACATCCTTTTATATCAATAAACATTGCTGTGTTCTACAGGACTTTTAATTCAAAGTCTCAGGCATACATATTGATTCATTTTTACATAGTTATTTAAAAACACTGCGTCTAGCCCATTACAGCAGCAGTATACGATTGCCTTATTGGTTAAAATATATTTATCTTTTATGTTATGATCAAACTGCTGTACAATGATCTGAGCTAAGATAATCATACCTAGATGAATAAAGAACTAGATGTTGGCAATATTCTTTATCAAATGATATATGGCTGGTACTAATGACCTTTTTTCAGTCCACCGTTCATTGCATACAAATTTGTGTGAGTCATGTTGAAAATGGGTCATATTAATATGTATAATAATGCAGCAAAAGTGACGTGAAATTAGAAGCAGCAGTGCTAAGTATGTCACCACTCTGATGGTGTATGCGCCTGTCCATGAGTTTATATATATATGTGTAGGCACCATACAATGTTTAGTGTTAAATAACATTATGTATGTTAAAGAACATAAATGTCATAAATAAATGTCCTCTCTATTTAACTCTGACAAATTCACACTGTGAATGTGAAATTAAACCTGGTATGTCCAGGAAACTTGATATTCAATGAAGGTATGCTCACAAACTAGCATTTGTATGCATGTCTGTACACAAACCATTTGTGATAATGGGGATGAAATGAACACTTCAAGTCAGTAAGATTCAGATATTTGTACCAACAAGCCCTACAATGGAATACATAGGGTATTCAGGGTTCAGCAGAGTTCAAGTATCAACAAACAAGCTTGTACAATGATACTATGCATATAGAGGTTATATGAACAGATCATTGTTAATATGGCACACTGCAATACTGACAGAACTGGCAAGACTAGCCAATTTTATCAAACCAAGATGTGATCCACCCCAGGATTGGGGCCAATACCATTTCAGCTCAGTATATGCATTTAAATTCAATTCATTAATTGGAAATTGCTATAATGTTCTGTGAGGATTTTTTAATTTTCGAATTTCAATTCATATCTCGGGCTGACTGAAGTGAAATGGAATTGTCCGTGGTCCTTCTCTTCACCCTATTTAAATGTGGTCTTTATTCTTCCTGTATAATATGGTCTGAATCACAATTACACTGTAGCTGCTGCTGGTGTGTTAGCATTGGTTTGCCATTTCTGGCATCGGTGGCTTTTCAAGTTATCAATGAATGGATCCTTCATTCCTGAGTCAGGGCTGCAGGCAGAAATCACTATAACCCGGTTATTAATCTCAGACTATCAGGTGTTTATCATAAATCAGCCCCACTCATTTGAGATGCCAGCAGAGAAAGCCCGTTTAAAAAGACCCCATTCGCAATCTCGGTATCAAATCACGAGCCGAAGCCAAAGAAAGGTAATGAGTTCATCTAATTATGCAGCTGAGCATAATTGCAATGAATCATTTCATATATTTATTCCTCCCTCGCATCAACTTCAAGGAACTTGGGCAGGATTTCCCATGTGTGGGCCAAATGATTTCAGAAACATCTGACTGGAGATAATGAAGCCATCCTGGTCCGCAGCTTGCAAAGGTCTGAAACGGTGCTCAGATGAGGGCATTTTTCCAAAATGAGCTTTAGAGCATTGGCTTTTATGTTGGCCATCATGGTTCTGGTTTATTGGCGGAGAGATTGCAACGCTTGCAGATGGATTTTGGAATCAGTTTGCAACCCTGGTTTGAGCTCTTGTAACCATAGTTACAAGAGTTGGTACTATGAAGCGCAGTTGAAAATGAGTTGCACAGCGCCCTACCAATTAACTAGTAATACTTCTATATGCATAGAGAATATTGCACGTTTGACCACATTCATTTCTGGACAAAAATATTTTACTTAGGATAGCAGAAGGAATGATTAACTGAAAGACCAAGGACAATTGAAATTGCCAAGGACAATTCAAATATTATAAAAGATTAAGTATCACATGGATATACTATAATCTCTCTCTCACTCTCTCTCACACTATGTTAAACAAATTTTATCCCCAATTTGGAATGCCCTATCATATTCACAGGCACAGAAACTGCAATCCCATTTATGTGAAAGCATTAAATTTTTTAAAATGCACTTTGAAGTTAATACTTGCCATAAAATAGAACTACAGAACGTTTTTCAGCATAAACATAATGTCCTTGTCTTTTGAACATTTAAGAACGTATGATCATATTACATTTGATATATATATATATATGTATTTGATATGTATGTCTACCAAATGTGTCGCTGAAATACGGCAAGGGGAAAGGTAATCCTTCTGGTAACTACACTACATTCTTTATAGAAGGCTGAAGTGATTATGCAAACAATACCTCATGATTAGCTAGCACTGCAAATGAAGGACAGCTGCAAAAAAAAAAATTTCCACGTGGACATAGCTCATATGAGATGCTCTATAAAGCACTGTTCAACTGCTAACTAATTTCACTCTTCCTCCTTTACTCAGATTAGCTTGTCTGTTTTCCTTCAATATAAATATAAGGCCCAGCAATTCATTTTTGTCCTCTGTAGGGGACAGTAATCATACAGTATACTACGTGTATGCTGTGATCTACACAACAAGGGACATTCAATAAAAATACAACATGCTTTTGCCATCCAAGACACTAGTATTATATATAATAATAATAATAATAATAATAAAGTTTTTTGTCAGCAGGGTCTCAGGTGGATATACCTAAAGATGGCAGTGCCGTTAGTCCGCATCTATATGCTTTTTGCAACAATTCAGATGTCAGTTCCTTGTCCAGGTACCGACTCAGTAATGTGCCTGAACCATCAGGCTGAGTACATGCTTGAGTCAGGGGTGGAGTGGACGAGGGCACGCCTCGATACAAATTGGGATGCTGTGAAAGTTCAAGTTCCAATTTGGTGTGGGAGGGTCACAGGTCAAGAGGTGTAAGAGAGGATGTCAAGTAAAGTGGAAAATCATTGAGGACCGTGAACAGTGATGTGTGCACTGCTGAAAGAAGAAATAGTACCGGAAATGTGTTGCCACTGTTGAGATAATCTTGAAAAATGTTAATAGTGTGTATATAATATTTATTGGTATACAATTCATGTTTTTGCTTACTTTGTCACGGACAAATACAGTAAACTTTAAAACTTTTTGGAATAGTACAACACGTAGAATGTAACAAAAGATATCTTTTCAACCATTTTAAATACTTTGTTGTTGCTCTCTACCTTGCTGTACATGCAAAGCAGTGAGCTAGATAGCTAATCTAGACATCTTTATGTTAATTAGAACTGGGATCTACAGGTTTGCAGAGTGGAAAAGCCATCACCTTGCAGTTTCAATTATCTAGTTTAAAAGCTGATATGGGCAATGATTTTTTTTTTTGGGGGGGGGGGGGGGTCTAGGCAGAAAATCCCAAAGGGCCCTTCTGAATGACTTCCACTATCATCAGGTTACCCAAAACTCCTAAAACTCAGCCCTTGTGGCCCCGATGCTTAGGGGTCCAGGCAGTTACCTGCTTTGCCTGTTTACAAAATTTGCCTCCGGTCATATATGAGAAACCATTTGGAAATGCTGTAGATGGGTGTTGCTATAGGACACAATTATCCATTAGCAGTTGTAACCCATCTATCACTTGTATTTTAACTGATCACATAAATTATTATTACGCCAAGCAGACGAACAGCATTTCTTCATAAAATGTTAAAAAATAAATAAAACGTAACTCCTTGTAATCATGTTCCATTTTTCGATTTTCGCAAGAAACAAAAAAAAGTGCGTTCTGAGATCTGCATTCTTATCTTCATTGAGTTCCCTGTACTAATCGTAATAATTGTTCTATATTTCTAGATAAATTTCCAGCTATATAAAAATCTAGCGTTCCATTCCAAAAAAAAAAACAAAAACAAATGTTTTCCCGACGCTGTAACGATCGCTTTTCAATAGCCTTCGTATGTAGCCTACCAGAAGACGAGACTGGGCTACGCCTAGCCACGTGATCGAATAAAATACGAACTATAGCCTATTTAAAACGATCCCTAGCAACATTTGAACATTATAAGCGAGGTCTACCCCCATAACGTTAATTAATGCACTTTTGTAAGCAGCGTTGGGTAAAAGCGTCTGCGAAAATATTAAATTGTAAAATATGTTTCTTGTATTGTCATAAATATGCCTACATTAAATACTATACAAATGGACGTTAGACGGTTATTTACTAGGCATTTCGAAAACATAATCATGCAACATATTCAAACTAACCCAGAACATAATAAGTAAGCAACAAAAAGCCAATCAAAGCCTTAATTGCCGAACGCCTATTTTAATAAGCACTCAATCAAATTCCTTAGTTTAAATTCCTTAGCTTAAAATGACGTTATGTACCAAATCAGAATACTCAGTCATTAGTGAATTCACTGACAGTAAAAAGAACAAGAACAAGAAACTGACGTTTCGACGTCACTTGGCGTTTTCCTCAACTCCGAGGAAAGGGTCAGTTGACGTCGAAACGTGAGATTCCAGTTTTTCCATGGATTTAAGCCTTTTACATCAGCAGATCATAGTTGCCGTTTTCAGGGGAACTGGTTTCTCCCAAGCTGCACTGAGTTCTTCCTGTAGTTGTGGTGCCATTTTAAAACGGTTTGTTTTGGTAGACACCACAAGATATTTGCCTGCTGCCTCTTGATCTTCCTGGTCTTCTCCAGTTAACATCGCTGCCCATCAGCTGGACCCTTCTGAGTGTACTGAACGCTGCACCTGGAAATCTTAAGCTTCTTTGCAATTTCCTCGGGGAATAACCTTGCCATAATACGTTAACTTGACCCCACACATCTATGCTTAATCCTTTCTTCTTTTAGTGCCTAGTTTACTTACACTGCAGGCCAATGGTATTAGGCTACCTGTGGTAGGCAGATGAGATTTCAGTCAATTTGACTACACCTCCACCTCCCTCCCACCCCCATTTGCAAAAAGATTGGATATACCTCAAATAATTCGTTTAATTGCAATTAAAGTCAAAGGAAGCTATTTTGAGCCATGTCTACGATTATTATTTAAAGTAAAACTCATATTGTTGTGTTGTAGGTTGAAATAGAAAAAAAAGTTTAAACGTTGGTCTGTTATTCAATAAATGTGCATATATTCTTCTCTATTTAAGGTTTTTAAACCACACGTGGCCTAATACTTTTTGCCTGAACTATATATATATATATTCACCGGCCACTTCATTAGGTACACCTGTTCAACTGCCCGTTAACGCAAATATCTAATCAGCCAATCACGTGGCAGCAACTCAGTGCATTTAAGCATGTAGACATGGTCAAGACGATCTGCTGAAGTTCAAACCAAGCATCAGAATGCGGAAGATTTAAGTGGCTTAAGTGATTTAAGTGACTTTGAACGAGGCATGATTGTTGGTGCCAGACGGGCTGGTTTGAGTATTTCAGAAACTGCTGGGATTTTCACGCACAGCCATCTCTAGGGTTTACAGAAAATGGTCAGAAAAAGAGAAAATATCCAGTGAGCGGAAGTTCTCTGGGCGAAATGCCTTGTTGATGGCAGAGGTCAGAGGAGAATGGTCAGACTGGTTCGCTGATAGAAAGGCAACAGTAACTCAAATAACCACTCGTTACAACCGAGGTATGCAGAAGAGCATCTCTGAAAGCACAACACGTCTAACCTAGAAGGGCTACAGCAGCGGAAGACCACACCCGGTACTAGCAAGTACCTAATGAAGTATATACACATGCTAATTTATTAGGCCATTAAACATTTGGGCTCATAAAAATATATTTATTAAATCCTACAGTTCGTCCTAAATGTACAACAGAGTAACTATCTGACAGATTATGCCGGATTATTATTCGGCAAATCCAAAATAAAAATACCACGGCAACGATTGAGCCAAAGTCTGTAATGTTGTAAAATAAATAAATACATAAATGCGCAAAATGTATTTTACACAACTGTAAGCGCTGTAAAATGGATAATTGTTTGACAGAGATAGGGATCTTGAGAGCACATTCATTGTGCTCGAAAGACATCCAGGACTACAGTGCTGGAGTAAGAAAGCGAAGGTAATAGTTCTGCCATAAATAGCTCGAACTGTGATTTTTTTAATCAGGAAAAATGTCATAATATTTGAATTTTATTGCAGTCACAGAAATGAAACTCCTTTTTGTAGACTGCGGTTCCGTCCATATCACTGAAATGTTCAAATTTCAAGTGTTTCTAAGTTTGTATATGTATTCCGTGATTACCCATGTCCTTAGTCCAGTTTATGTCCGATGTGAGGTAAATAAATAAGGCATTTATTAAATCCACAAGGCTACCCTAAATTAACAAAATAAGCTCTCTTGAATGCATTGCACAGAATTCTCGATGTTTAAAGTTGGAGCTTTTTTCATGAATAGAATTGTATTTCAATACAAAGAGCAATATTTGTCATATTAAATAAATGTTTAAATAAAACCCACATAATAATAATAATAATAATAATAATAATAATAATAATAATAATAAGAATAATGTATTTATTTAATTTAGGCTATTAACCCCATTAGTTTCATACAGGCAGACTAGTAGAAATAACAACATAACAACAACAGTTCTACGAGTAGATGTTTTCCTCTTAGGCAGTCAGACAACTTGAAGAAAACCATCTTTAAGCTCATCTACGAGTGTGAGGCAATTCCTGTTGAACTCTGTTTGAACTGCGATAGTGGCAATAAATCATTTTTTTTCTCTCGCGCGCAAAATGCACCTCTCTCTCTCTCTCTCTCTCTCTCTCTCTCTCTCAACCACTTATTATTCCTCCTCGACTTTCATTGCTCCAGAGATGCTGAACCAAAGCATCGATAAAGCATATGGATGCCTCCTGTGTAAAATAAACGAAGCAATTGAAATGTCATAATGACATAAAACGTAAAATTTCAGCGAGGAAAAAGTAAGTTGGGCATACGACCCATATTTTGGTGTCAGATATCCTTATCAAAATCCACCCAGCCATTCTGCTAATTTGTAGGGATAAGGTAGGTTATTTAACTGCAGTTCTATTATAAACTATTAACAACGAATAAATATATGAACCAGGTGTTCAAAACAACAACTCTTTACCCATTTTATTTAACTCACGTCATCAATTCGCCCTTGTCGTTAAAACATCTACAATCTGATAATGTTCAGGAGAACTGGTAGGAATGAAGAAAAGGCGGGAGCAAAAGAAAGGACGTTAATGGGCAAAGGTATAGTCTCTGGTTATATCCATGCATACAAATGGACCTGTCTCGCCAGCGTCGGAGTAAGATGTATGACTCCATTGCGTTCTACTGCTGTAAACAACGCGGAGTAAAAAAAGGTGGCGGGCATGGGGGGAACTGCAGTCAACAGAGCGTAGGAGCTCCCTAGTGTGGAGTACAATCTCGCGAGTCTGAACTTTATGGTTTTCATATTTTTTGACATGTGATGGTGATCAAAGCGTGTGCTTGGTTCCGCTACGATTTGATTAGAAGGCTGGATTAGAATATAGGATAAAAATCAATAAGTCCAAGCCTATATAAAACGACATTTTCTTGCGAATTTAATGTGTTTATTTGAAGATCATAAGAACACATAAAAGCATACGTACGCGCGTACACAGATGCTCATACACACATGCACTTTAAACTAAGAAAATATGAGCATATTAGTCAATATATAATGAATAAGCTTTAGTTAATCAGTTGATCATTTGTAATCATATGTCTCATTATTTCATCCTTAGGCGTTGTGGCTTACATGGACGAACATCTTCATTAGACTATGGAAATGACTGAGGCTGGACTTCGCTGTCTTTCACTTAAAGTTTCAAGTGACCTGCAACAAGGACTGCTTATTTTAGATGAAAAACAGCCTCCTTCTGCTTCAACCTACTTAGAGTCTCGAAAACCGTTTTTTTTCATCAACCATTTTCTTTTTCATTGTATTCTTCATGAGTAAGCCTAAAGTTCTCGAAAAGAGCTACTGTGATGTTCACAAAGCTCAAATATGATTACTCAAAACTTGAAGAAAAATTGCTTAGCACCAGTCCATAAAAAAATTCACGTTGGGGCCTCACACATAAAGTGTAGGCCTGAGTGCAAAAGTTTATGATCCTACAAAATAACATACATTTTACCTTGCAAACCAAAATACCTAAGTTTCGTGTATTGATACTGTTTTCTGACATGAAATCGTGGCGTGACTTTCCAATTTCCATTCATAATATACCAATAGACGATAACTATAAATGCGTTTATCGACGTCAAGTAGACATGCAAAAGCACACTCACTTAATTATAAGGCCAAAACAACGCTGTTACCCGAAGTCACAGCTGTACCAGAAAGAGGAATAGCAGAAGTAACTCAGTAGGCCTATTACCCATTTATTACGCTTTATTACAATTAGCACGTTTATTTCCTGTGTTAAAACTGAATTTAAACAATGCATCTGTTACACTGTGTTAGTGCCCAAAATACTTGCCTTGGAATTGCGTGTCAATGTATGTCATTTACCAATGCAGTACAATTACGAATGTACATTAGGAGCCTCGAAACCTGGGGATGAGGAAAACGAAGTTCTTACAGCCACTAATTGGGCGATTCATTGAATTTACTCATGACTTACAGATAATTAATAAGAGATCAAATAACATAACAATATTAATGCAGTGCCATATTATGATATAACTATACAAAACGTTTTGAAAGTCTTCTAACTACAAAAAATATTTCTATAAATAAACCGTGAGTAACCTGCAGAACAGAATAGCCTATTGAACACTATACAGTATAATAATAGGTTTGCACGCAAATTAGACTACGAAAATGTCACGTAAGGCAATGAATATAAATCAAGAGGTAAACTCATTTGTTTTGTCATCAGATACATCTTCTTTTAACGCGTGTAAGAACAGCATGCGGGAAAGTTATTCAATTTTCCCTAATTTAATTTGATTTTATTTCAGGAATACATACACAGAATAAGTCGTGAAATGTATACATGTTTATTATTAACAGATAAAATGGCTAGTGTGTGCACTAACAGCTTCCTACTGATACTGAGTTTCACAGATTGTCGCATGAAGGGTAAAACGTTGCCACTGCCGTGATTCAGGAGGAATGACCAATGGAGGCAATCTATACAGCTGATAACATCTGGAACAATCTACAGCAGGGAGAGACGAACACTCCATCATTGTTAAGCAGTATTTGTTAAATGCATGGCCGTTTCCATTCATATTTTACCAGCAGGATGAGCATGCCAATACAATGCCTGCCGAATTAATTACTAGGTTTACAAAGCTTACAAATTCACCTGTCTTTCTGCGTGCGTGCGTGCGTGCGTGAATGCGTGCTCCAACCCTGAATAACACTGTACTTTACTAATCTTTTGCAACCGTGTCCTCTCCAATCCAACAAAGCTTTCACACTGTAACCACCAAACCCTTCGTTTCGCCTCCGGAATTTTCATTTTTACGATGCAGAAAACCTGCTATATTCAACGGACCGAAAATCCCAGTTGCAATGATTTTATTAAAGTGTGCCACTCATAGGTCTGCAAGTGTAGGCTCAATACAAAGACACGGTCACACGTAGGCTACACACGCGCGCACAAACAGGCACCAGGGAGAGATGAGAAACATCTGCTCCCCCGGGGAATTTGAATGGGAGAACAGCTAGATTTATGGCATGCCCGCCACTGACCAATGCGAGTGCCGCCCTGCTTCTGGACAATAGCTTGACGACCCCTGTTTCAACCCTGAGCTCCTGTGCCGCTGCCAGAGACACGGATACGCGCACAGCATACACTCAAGCTCCCTGGCGTTGAAACCAGAGGCGACTGCATTTATGAGAATTGGTTTAATGGAAGGGGCACCGAGAACAAAAGGGGTTAGCTTGTAACGCGGGTAGTCCGGTATTGTGATGCCGTTTTCACTAATGCGGTTTCTCACCATACCTGAACCACATTTGGCTCAGGGGATAGAATGTTGATTTAAGTTTGTTTCTTATATGTTTCACCGCATTCCAGTTTGTGTGGGGGGTCCTTGGTTTTTTTTCTTCGGCTGGGAGGGCGGAACCGCTTAAAACCTGTCATAAATCAATACTCTACACTGGAATGTACAACTGGAACTGTGCAGAGTTCAAAAACAACAGAGCTACTGAGGTTTCGAAAGAGCTATGCATTGCATCCAATGTGCTAATTTCAGACTCTCGATGACTGTGGGTTGTGCACAACTGCTATTGCTTAAATTGTAATTCCCCAATGTATGAACAGGCAAACACAGACGAGATGTCACGTTTTTTTATTTGATTGGCATTAGGGGATACAGGGATTTCTTTCCATTATAAGTTTACGCAAGCTGTTTTTATTTTTGATTTCCAATTTCAAGTGGCATAACAGTAGGATATTTCAGCATAATCCTCTATGTACACTGACAACCATGTATTATTTAGCTAGCGTTATATTAATATAGGGTAGGAATGTTTGATGGAGTAGCCTAGTAAGTGAGTTCTGGGGAATTCGGCAGAGAGCTTTGTGAAAAGTCTTTGAAAGTCATGTGGTAGTATATGTAGTGTAGAAAGTAGAAGCCGGGTACCGACCAATACAAAGTAGGAACATTTGCGATTGCATGCATTATGAAATTTTCCGTGATTTTGAAACGAAATAATGATGATGATGATGATGATGGTGATGATGATGATGATGATGATGATAATAATAATAATAATAATAATAATAATAATAGCATTCACCGTCATCATCATCAACACCAACAACATCATCACCATCCTTAGCAGCATTATCATCCTCAAAATGATCACCATCAGCATGTATCATACAGTTATCAACATTTGGCCCTTACAGTCTTGACCACAGAAATAATAATGCAGTAAACAAAAACGGACATCATGTCGATACCCCACACCAGATTAAGACCATAGAACGTTACTCATAGATAAAGTCAACAGTAATCGATACTCTACACATCATTGGCAATAAAAAAAACGTAATAATACGCAGGACATAATTATACAGTCTGCACGAAAAAGTAAAAAAAGAGGCTTGTGTTAATTGCTCGTAAACCACATTAGTGCGTGCAGATTGGCAAGTGATATCCTTTGCTGATATTTTCTGGAAGTCCACTAGGCCTACCACCAACATTTACATGGAGTCAATGCAGTTCAGCACAGGCATCCAGAAAATAACTTTTTCAATGTGAATGACGTTTAGATAATGCAAATAGGCCCCCATTCAAACAACGTGGGGTTTCGCCTCATGTCTTCGCATTATTACGTTATTTTGGTAATAATACATAAAATGTGGATATGATAATATGTTTGTATTTAATATTTTTTAATAATACATTTGTTTAGAATAAAGTTTTATATACTTGATGAGAAATTCATTTGACAGGGACATTTTAACGTAATTAGTTTGCGGAGTTGGGGCCATACCATATGTTAGCCAATGGGGTCACATTTTTGCTCTTTAATAAGCTATTTTCAAACCTGTAATCAAGGAGCAGTGCTATCTGGATGCGATAACTGGATTTAAGGAATCAAGGAGATGTGAATGACAACTACATTCGTAGTAAAAAACAAAAACAAAAAAAACAAACATTTTAATTCTGAATATCACTGAACGAAATAAATAAAGCAACTGCATTACGTTCTTACAGGATTCAATTAGCTAGGCGATTAACTGAAACGCTCGATTAATAAAAATAACTGTAGTTCATGGCAGTAGGAACCACATATTCTTTCATAACAGCTATTACTGTAAATTAGCTTCCAACTCAAACACACTTTTAACTGTGTGGATGATTTATTCTTTTAAAATAAATTACTGACGAGCACTTGTCCACGCTGTTGTTTATCCTTTATAAAGGTGCTAACTGTAAGCATTTGCTATCTTTGTGAGTATTTTAGATACTAGCCTATTCCATATTTTAACGGGATATAGGCCTAACTGTTGCCGTTCAGGCGGTCACCAAATAGCCCTACTCCTGCCCCGGTCTTCCCTTGGTTTAATCGCCCCCAAAACAAATTCTTTACTCTCTCTGAAGTAGGGTCACGACCTTTTCACACACCAGACACCAACATACAAGTAAATAATACATCGGTTGCTCAAACATTTATGATAGGTTCACAAACGAAAAAATCCTGAGACTGCCTTACACTAATAATGGCTGTGTGCCGCGCAAAAGTACCACCCACACTCAACACGTCCACCTGTACAGACAGAAAACAGAACACAAACGCAGTAATTTTCACACAAATGTTCTAAAGAGAAAGCAACGCCCTTTGGAATAAAAAGAGATGCAGCCTTTTCAAGCGCCTGAAAAGAGATGCTATCTTCTTAAGCCACTTAAACATGATAATAAGTGAACTTTCACTTTGTACAAAACTGCTTCATTTCTGACGGCAGAACCCATTCACACACGTTTCATTTTACACTGGTGTGCCCTTGGGGAAGTAAAAACATTTATTAACGTGATTGGCACGAATGTCAAACTCAATATTGGCCTATTTAATATATATGTAGCTACTACATGTCATATTTTACGCACAATTACAAATCATCCAAGGTGCTTGCAGGTGTGTAAATGAATTGATTTAAGTATCCGTGCATTACCATTCCCAATACATTTAGCTGAAACATCAAAATGTTACGGACATACGAAACGATCAGGATATTTTTTTTTATTACAGCTGAATCGTTGTTCTTTAAGAAACACCTCAGATACAGACGACCCGATTCTTACAAAAAACTTAAAGAAATAATATGCGTTTGTGACACCAAATTTTGTAATAATGCAACTTCACAAACAAGAGGATTTTCAAAATTGTCATGAGGTGTTTGGCCGGGGTTGGGGGAGGGGGGAGGGGGGGGGGGGGGTGTTGTGGCTTTGGGGTTGCGATGCAATAGCGTTCTCGGATTGTCTTTTTTAGGAATGCTCGTGTTTAGAAATGGCAAATTCTCTGTGTTATTATAGCCTCCTGAACCAAAATACAATGATTTTGACAGCATTCTGACAACAATTTACAGCACGTTTTCCTATCTCTTCGGGAAACGAAGAACTCCGTAGAAAGTGTGTGTGATTTTTAATGTGCGCGTTTTATTTCACAAATGCTTCCTGTTTGTATTAATATTTACATTGTTTTTTATTACTGAATACTCACATACTTTAAATATTTGCACTACTGACTTTCTGTGACCACGCCCTTGGCAGCAGCGCAGTGCATGTATAAGAGGCTCACATTTAATTGCGAATAAACCATGCTCTGATTTTTTATTCAGATTGTAAACATTTAGAACGTGATTCAACATTAGATGAAGTGACGTACCCTGGCATAATCATTTATGTATCTTCAAGAACAACAAATCCTTTTATCAATGGGGAAAATCAGAATGAAAATATACCTTAATATCACAGCTATTAGGATAAATCAGAGTGACAGATTAGGAACCCCAAAGGACTCTTAGTATATGATGACATACGAGACGAACATAAAGATGACTTACATTCACGTTCTCATGGCAGTCACAGTAGTAGGTTAATACCGTTATTTAAAGAACGCTGTAGCCCCGTGTCTGCTCTGAGTAGTATATCAGATACTTCATAGCCAAACAGAACCACCTGCAGAAACAGTTGCGATCCCATTTTCAATTCCTGCTAATTTTACCACTACCATTACTAGCTCTAACTATTAACATTTAAATCCCTCTGCTGAACCAGCCTCCTTTGCTGGGATACAGGCTACATACGAGTTATGAATCTATAGACCTACTCCAGTCAGGATACTTATAGATTGTTTTTTGTGGAGATCATGGTTTTTTCCCCCCACTAACTAGAAGCTATCACTAGCCATCTTTGACGAGTGAAGATTTTAGATAAAGTGCAAAAAATATTTATTCGTCTGTTATTAGATTTTCAGTTATATAGGTTAAATTACAGAACGGAATCTAAGCAAAAATACTCGATTCTTATTCGAGTTACCTCGAAGAACCACAATGCTCCAAGGCATGTTTCCTCTGGCCTAATAACATGGAAGAAATCTCAACAAAGAAAGCAAACTTGGAGGACACATAGGACACGTTGAGAGAGCCTGTCAGGTCACAGGGTTGTAAAGGTCGGCCATCCCGACTGAAATGTGTCTAATGGGACAGAAAATGTGCCCTCCAAGTGAACCCGGTCTTTTTCGCAGTTCGCCCAAAACTTCAATAAAGTACCTTTTCAGCCTCGCGACATGGAGGCGACAGGACGTAGAAAGAGCTTGCGGGGACGCTGGGATTGTGGCATGCACATTAATTTCTCTCTGCTGTCCGGCAACATAATGGCTTGAGAATGCAGTTCTGAGCCTGCTGTTTCCATGTCTCTAGAAAGTCATGGCCAAGTCAGACTAATCCGGAGTGCCTGCACTAACTTGAGAGATGATTCTCTTATAATTTTACAAACGTCATTTTGTATAAATATATAGGAATATACGTGTTCATTTCACACGAAAAGTTTAGATTTACAATATTCAGCCTAAAAAGTATCTGGACCAAGAAATGCTTATAATTAACGCGGAGCAGAAGCCGTTGTATGGATAACTAGTTCTGGAAGATCATTTATCAAATCATGTGCGCTTTAAAAAAAAAAGTTCTATTTTTATTAACCATTTGAGACAGTACAGCATGCTGAAGTTTTGCGTTATGGTGTCAAAGAACGGATACAGAATAACGACATTTCAAAGGTCTAAAATAAAAGGCGTCATCAAACTACAATGGTATACTGTACGCTCATATTTCTTGTAATCACAAAAAAGCGGAGCAATCTGACTACCAATATAAAATCGAACTCCATAGAAAACTCGAAGGTGTGCAGGTAAGACATGAACTTAGCTGAATATATGATATTAGGAATCATCTGAGCATTACAAAGCACATGGTTGCACTAGGACCTACAAACTATTATTTTCTTTTAAAAACAAAAGACATAATTAATCCTATGATCATGCTGAATTAGCGAAATTGTCCACTCAAAAATATACACAGGATCATCGCTCTCACCCTTCTGCCTTTTAAACGGTCTCGTGAAAGACTTGTGCCATCTGGTGTTTTTTTGTTTTTGTTTTTTTGTTGCCAGGTTAAATAAAAAAATACATGTAGCCTGCATGCCAATATTTTGACACAGTGAACAGCTACGTTCCCCCCAGTAATTCCCCCTGCGTTTTTATTACCAATCACAAGAGTGCAAACATATACAAATAAGTCTAAATATTTTGGCTTAATTATTCTTAATGTTTCCATCCAATGTAACAGTAGCTACGCATTTCACACGTCTATCTTTTCGTTGTCTGGCGGTGAACTTTGACGTAATAAAACCCACCGACAGTAAATTAGGCCTACAAGTGTGTATCCCTCTTCAGGAGTACAGCTGAATAAATTAAAACAAAATCCATCTAATTATATCGATAGTATATAGATTTGGTCATTGTGTAGCCTACCAGTTGTACTGAAGGCTAAGATGATTGAAACCGTGGCTGAAATTGAGGGAGGAATGGAAGTAACTTTTTATTCTAAAAAACACAGACACCATGTAAGGTTGCAAGCTTCCAGATGTTCGGGGCCCTCGTCTAAATCAACAAAATACATCCAATACATACATGCTATATATCTATTTAAATGGCCTTTGTTGTAATCAGTTTGTGAAAGATAATACAATCTGATATACAGAGAGAAGAAAATCGATATAAAGACTAAATATTGCACAAAGGAACATGTGAACACCCCCCAAGGGGGGACAAATACAAAACAACCTAGAATTCCAGCTATGGGAACAGAAATTCAGCCTAGAAGCAGACCCCTCTGATCAAGAATGATGAGGTCTTGTGGCCCAAACCACACTGCAAACTAATCGAACGCACTTGAAAATTGCCTATAAACAACACGCATAATGGCACCATTCTGTAACTACCTCAAATATAGAATATCTACGGCTCTACTTTTACCGTGCTGAAGACAGTATATATTTGAAAATATACATTAAATCCTTGGTAGAAAACCATAGACTAATCTAGCCGACGTATTTTGATAAACATAGGCCTGTGCATTTTCCAAAGAGCAGAATATCCAATTTAGAGTCTTCGCAAACTTGGTGGCCAAAAATCTAATTTAGGGAATGTATGAAGGTTAGGGTTAACTGAACAATAATATCAATGGCTGCAAACACTGTCGTGTATGTTTTGTCCATGTATGGAGACAAAACAAGCCATTGCTATAAGATGATTCAGAACACACACTGATGACGCCTTAAACCCTATGTTCACGAAAAGGATGGAATTTTTTAAGGCTCTGATTTCCGTAATGTGAAGCTCAATGCTGTTTTGAGATCAAAGTGCCTATTTTTTAACGTTTAAGTTAAAAAGTGCTACCATACTCAGCAAAAACATTTGTAAACATAATATGTGAGCCAGCACGTACATAAATGAAAACGACCCAAACGTATATGAAACGAATTGACACTCACTGTTTTATTGAGCACTATTACGCACAAATACACTAAACTTATTTTATTGCATTTCACAATGTTCAGTTTTAATCAGTCTAAACACGTTATCACCACAAAAATACTACTGCCTAATTGTATTGTTTAATCTTATTTTTAAGATCACTCCAAATATCTCACAGCTTTAAAACTGAATCCACGCTTTGCTTTTTCAAAACAAATAAGCTCAATTACTTTCCCACACAGCAAGTTAACTGCAAATATTTCGACAGTTTTGTTTATAAAATAAATATAACAATTGTGCATGTATTGACGCAAATGAGCAGACACATTTCCTGCCATAACTCTGCCTCTAAGCATTTGCTAAATTGTCATTATCTCTCTTTCATTCAAAACAACTTTTGAAAAATCACTATATTTCTATTTAAAATAAATAAACCCTGATATGTGGCGTAAACAATCTGCAGGTATTTTCGCAGTAATCCATGCTATATAACATGCATTTTATATAACTGTGGACTGAAAGGAAAACCTTTTCTTACGCACAAGACAACGAAGAAGAACCTATACATATAAAAGATATGTATGTGTGTATGTGTGTGTACATGTGCGTGTAGGTGTGTGTGTGTGCGCGCGCGCGTGTGTGTGTATTTGTGTGTGAGAGAGATTGGGTTTATGTTTCACAAATAATCAGTCGTCGTCTTCTTCCTCCTCAGCGAAATAATTGTCTGCCTCATAACCTTGTTATATCCTCATCTTGTTCGGCTCCGGGTAACCGCAAATGTTCCTCGGTAGCTGCCACCGTGTTAGAAGCCACAACAGCCGAGACAGTGCCAGCTGACGATGTTGTGCTGGACGCGGATGATGTGCCCGTGGGAGCAGAGGATCTGACTTTGGTGTTGGGTAGCCTATGGTCTTTTTTCCACTTCATCCTGCGGTTCTGAAACCAAATTTTGATTTGCCTTTCAGAGAGAACCAAGGAGTGCGCGATCTCGATGCGTCTTCGCCGTGTTAGGTAGCGGTTATAGTGGAATTCCTTCTCCAATTCTAAGACCTGCTGGCGAGTGTAAGCAGTCCTGGACCGCTTGGGCTCTGCTCCATTGTAATTGGGGTTCACTGGAAAGGGAAGAATTAAGAAAGAAAAAAGAGAAAAGAGGGGGATAAGGAGGGAAGAAGGGGCAAAGCGAGATTGGTGTGAGTTAAGATATGAAAGGAAGTAGTGAAGAAAGGAAAATCGGGGACAGTATAGCTATTATCTAATCATCTACAATGCTTCAGATGAACTTGTCTTGGTCTCCTTAATGAGAAGGATTTCCATAGTGAGAGAGGCACTGAATTATTTATTCAACATTACAAACTGAGCTTTTTTGTCGCCTCTTCGTCTCTCTCCCCCTCTGCCACATACATAACAGCGAAAGCCACATGGCAATACGGCTGCCCAGACTAGTGCCTCGGCCATAAAATTTATGGCGGGTGTAATTACTAATGCCGAGTCGTAAATCCGCCTCAATTGTGTCGTTTCAAAGACTCCTCTCCCATCGTTGCACGGACGAGTTAGGGGATTGGGGTAAAATAAAAACGAGAGAGAGAGGGGGGAGCACGCGCAAGTGAGGGAGAGAGTGAGTAAGAAATACACATAAGTTGCCTACCGGTGCTGACGTGGATTTTCCTCATCCATGGGTATACTACGGGCTGCTTGGAAGAGACTGTGCTGTTAGGATGCTCCGGGGTGGCTTGGATGCAGGCGGGAGGCACAGCCGGTGGGGTTGAAGGGGATGTTGGTAATGGTGGGGGCTCACGTGGAGCTGCTTGCGCTTTCCCAGGAAGCAGGTGTCCTGAATGGGGTAGCCCGTGCCCTCTCGGGGTCTCGGGCTCGGGGATGCTTGCACAGCTATATTGGCGCTCCTGGTAGGTCGCCCGCGAAGGATACAACTCCTGGTGATGATGCTGGTAGCCAGTTTCCCTCGTGCGGCTGTAATATTCGGGGCTGTGGTCTGGGATGTAGCTATTTTGCGAATATTCCTCGCATGGAGGAAATTTCGGATCGATGTAGTTAGAGTCCATCAAATACGAGCTCATGATCATTAATTTCTGGAGTGGAAAATAATTTTTCTACCTTTGTCGTTTTTCTGCTCCATAAAGCCCTCCTACTTGCGAGCGACCCTGTAAAGTTACTTTTACCACGTGACGCAGTAGTCCAATAGCAGCCTGCGAGCCAGTCCCCGGATAAGGAAACAAATGTTTATTCGCAACGTACCCTTTTTGCATACTGGGAACGAGTCTCTGTCTGTGTATGGACTGTGTATGGTGTGTTAGTGTGTGTGTGTGTCTGTGCGACTATGTGTGTGTGTGTGTGTGTGTGTGCGTGCATGTGCGTGTGCCTTGTGTGTTTGTGTGTATGAGATTGCGTGCGTCACAGTGTAGGTGCGGGCATTGTGTTTTAGGTGTGTTGGAGCAAAGTGGGACACACACGTTGGTAACTGGGTATAAAATGTATGTGAAAATGGAATGAAACAGAAACAGAAGGAGGATCTTACGCGACTGCGCGAAGGGTAGACAGGCAGGCGAGTATCGGAGGTGTCGGCAGGTACAGGTAGCTTCACTAACTCAGACGGTGAAAAAACACTGGAGTGATGTGATTAAACTCCTTGGGCAGGGGCAGATTTATTTCCCCACCGTCGTCATCTGACACCAGACTGCGGCACACCTTGGCATACGAAGAGAAAACAACAAAATTATGCCATGAAAGTGTCGCTTGGCTGCACCTAATTTCCAGAGATCAATTGATAGCTTGTCATAGGCTATAGAACACTTTTCCTGCTCGCAGTATGGAAACGACAGAGAAAGTAACAAGTATTTGAGTAGTGACTTTACAAAACAAAAAAGCAGTAACTCCCATCAGCCCATCCCAAAAATATGACAGTGCCTTCACTGAAATATCCTGACCTAGTAGGCAACTAACGTTTAATCCATTGACAATGCATGACCCATTACTGTTTAATTTCTTTCACTCTCGGCATCTTTATTATTATTATTATTATTATTATTATTATTATTATTATTAACAAAGTCTGGCCTGTAATTTTAAGGAATAACGTAACAGTAAGGGCATCTAGATGTCTCAGAAAACAGAAACAGACAGGACCTTGCGCAATAGGCTATAACATCTAGAGCCACAGCAGAGAATAGCCTGTTGACTGCATCCACTTTGTAAATAATCTGTGTCATTGCTTTGCCATATTTTATTGGATTATAATAAAAACGACAACATTAAGTTAGCCGTTTATGTCTTATTTATGAGAATCTCGCGAGCCAACGATGTCGGAAGCTTTTGCCTGAATGTTTTGAGGTTTTATTGGGCTGTTAAAAGGCATAAATCAATCACTTCCCGTGATCTCCGCTCCTTACCTCGCTTTATGGCCTCCCAGTCCTCACACATTTCCTTAGTCACCCGCCATCACAAATCTGTGCGATTATGCCATTCCATCGATACAGTTAGGGTGCGTGGTGTTCGCACAATTATAATTCATGTATGTTTGTCGATGCGTCTGTCTGCGTCTTCTTCTGAACGGCACTCTCTGCGGAGTGTGGAAGGCAGGGGCCCAAAAGAAAACGAACCCCCAGATACTTAGAGTTGTATGAGGAACTTGTGTGGCATTGGAATCGCCCATGTATTCCCGTAGAGACGAACTTGCGGTTGTTAATTGCTCACACAAATTCGGTTCTACAGGGTACATATAGACGACTTAAAATCATAGTACTTCACCCAGTTGGCTACTCTTTTGGAAGCTGAAAATGCGAAAACATATACAAAAACTGCCCCGCATGTTAAAACACGATTAGACCTAAATTAATTCATTAATAACGTAATAATAATAATAATAATAATAATTGTACAGTATTGCCCGTTTTTGATGCCAATACACTTTAAACGCGTACGTCATGTGCAGCCTATGTCTCACCAGCTTCTTTTGTATGAAGTCCAACTTACATTACACAGGCCTAGATTAAGAACACAAAACATGGGAATGCAAGAAAGCTTGGAGTGACAAAACCTTTCGTGGACCTTTCCCACAAGTAGGCCTACGTTGTTTTACAGAGAAAGAAAGCTGCACTGACATGTTTGTAACTTTTCAGTCACAATTGCATAATAATCTTACCAACAAAGCATAAAATGCAATCAAAGTTTAGCTGAAATGACATTTGAAGTGAGCTTAACACTGTAGACCTAAATTTCGAATGGATAATGTTACATAACTGGGGAGAGCTGCTACATAATGCTGCGCTATGCCATACAAATAAAAGCGGCTATTTTGAAACAAAAGAAAATCTGAAACGTTGGTTCAATGTTGCTACCAGGCGAGAGGCCTTAAATTAAATTATGGCATAGCAATGGGTTCAAACTGCGAAAACGTAAAACGTTTAGACAGTGGGGAATTAAATGGCACATTTTACGAGCACACAGTAGACCAATACCAAATTTGAGAGGCTACATTTGTAGCCTACTATTCTCACCGCGTTACTACTCGCAACCGCGTCCCTCAAACCACGCTTAAAATACCAAAATTTTTAAGAAATGACAGAAACATGGAGAAGCACCTCTCTCTCTCTCTCTCTCTCTCTCTCTCTCAGATCTCAGACACACACACACACACATGAAACACATAAAATTAGTAAAATAATAGCTATGATAAAAAATAGACATACATTTTCACAAACGCATCGCTTTATGTGGAGGTAAAATTGTGACTGTACACAGTAAAATGTCCCACTCTGGATTGTGGGAACAAATGTTTTCTGGTAAGAGTTGAATTAACACTGCTAGAGTTGAATTAACACTGGACATATTACTGTCTACCAAAACAGGTTTTCTCTTTCAAAATCTTTTCAAAATCCTGATTGCAACTGTTCACGTGTCCCCTCCCCCCGTTGTATAAATATTCAGTCTCAAATACGGAAGATACAAAGCGCCCGCGTGACAGAGGACGTGAAAAATAACTTTCCATTGTTCCCCAGGGTTTATTGTGCGCGTCATTACCATACTGACCGTTAGGTAACCTGTTCCTCTCACAAGATCAATCTGGCGTTTGCGAGGAAATGGACATCAGGAAAAGCCACTGTATATTTTATTCGTGTAAAAAGGCACTATCTAATGTGTTTTTTAAAATCCTGGTTAAACTTTTTACACACATTTGTGCCTATTGTGTATTCTAATAACGCTTCTGATGATAAAACTGTACAACTAATTATACAAATGCAGAAGTTTATTTCCCTTTGTTGAAAATACATGCAAACGTAGATGCCCACACCCAACCCTCTCTCTCTCTCTCTCTCTCTCTCTCTCTCCCTCCCTCCCTCTCTCTCTCTCTCCCTCTCTCTCTCTCTCTCTCTCTCTCGTGGGCGCATTTTAATATTACTTAGACAGGCTGACCTGCATTTCACCTCTAGCGTTTGACTCGTTCCAATAGTTCACTGCCAAGGAGTTATTGATGAGGAAACAGCAGTGAAATTTGTCTCCACACAAATGCCATTTAGATCTTGTGCCTTGTTCAATAACTAGTTATAACATAGTACCAGAAAAATGAAGCCCGCGGGCGAAATAATTTGATGTTTAATTCTTATGTTGGAAAATGGCAAGCTGTTTTCATCGATATTTCTCCTATGTGTGAGTGTGTTTGGGCATGGCCGTGTTGGTTTCCATTTTTATATCGCTGAAATACCCATCCTACAAATTTATCCCTCCCCTCAGCACCCACCAACCCCCCCATGGAAACCATGCCTTGTCCTTTATACGGCCCCTGTGAAACAGTGAATCTATATCGGGGCTCTTTATGACTGAGACACCCAGTTCATGAACTCTACAAGTCAAGAGAACCCTGGAACTGCCACATCGTTTCTTGGCTCGGTAGGCAATCGGAACTTTTACTTTCAAAGAACCCCCACAGCAAGGGTATAGCTGATCTGATTCTTGCACTGTTAGTAAAAAAATAAGATATTATGAAATTGTGTCCCACCTGCTAAAAAACAATACTACGCCTATTATTATTATTATTATTATTATTATTATTATTATTATTATTATTCCTATATATATATATATATATATATATATAATATCTACAACTACTACATTTACTTGCCTCGTATTTTAATTACTGGAAAGTGAACCATTGTCGCGAATTAAATAGTTGATTGCTGAATTGCAAGCTCGTCTTCTTCTTCTTCTTTTTCATTTTCAGTAGAATAAAGGCAAAATCAGATTGTGATGCCTTAAGTCTTTGCTATTTTTTATGTTTCCAGGTGTTCTTGGAACTAGTAGATTAACAGAAAATGCGAGGCTTTCACAATGGAAATATAATGAAAATACTATAGTAGTCATTTCCTCTGATGTTTTACATAAATCTGTTTTGAACGCATTAATGCATTTGCCAAGAAATAAATATACAAGATAAAAAACTATATTTTATTATTAACTATATTAATTGATTTTGACAACTAATTAGACTTTGAAAAAAAGCTACTTGGTATTTGTATCACCACTTGTGATGTTTGGATATACCTAATATCTGTCTTGGTCCTCTACGGGGTCATAATAAACCTCTCCATGTGAAAACAGCCTATTTGCAATATGTACTACACATTCAGCGCATACCCAGTTGCACATACACACACACACTCACACACAGACAGTGTATACAACTCCACGAGTGTAACTGGATTAAGTTTACTCTTTGTTTATTAGATATGCAGCAAAGAACAAATTTGTATATCTTCTATTTTATTCATAAGATTCGCTTCAATTGTGGAAGATACTGAGCAACAGGGACCGCGTGGGCGGTCGCCATCATTTTACAACTATAAACACTAATTAAGTTTACAGTAATGTGGTTCTCAATTGGCTATTAATGAGTATAGTAATTCCTGAAGACAAGTCTGTGCTTTCCAACCGTGTCGATATATTTAACAGTGAAATTAACACAGGCACGAAATAACCTGCGTAAGTGCTGTTGTTAATCCTAATCATGTTATTGGTGTTCTTAGGTTTTATCCCTGGGATTTCAGTGCGGCTGATGTTCTAAGAACAGTTGAAGCTAATAAATTTAAAATAATAGTGATGTTCAGGTTCAGCTGACAGAGGTCCAGTGCACATGGTAGGTGCATATTCTCTGCAGACGATTTACAGTAGGCTCAATATTTAGTTTTAGAAACATTGTAAAAAGGGAATGGATTTGCGATGCCACTAATAGGCTGCTAGCACATTGCATATCACGGATGTCTTGGGAACTAATCAATTTTAGTAACGGAATGATCCAAATGAAATTGTTCTAATGTAAAACAGATAACAGAAATGTTGACTTTTTGTAAAATTAAAATGTTTTCGTTTCAATAACACACATGGTTCCGTCGTTTTAGTCCTGCTGCAACATGAATGGTGGAAAACACTTGAAGGTAAACTGATTCGGCCAGTATACGTGCATTGGAAGTGCAGTTACCAAATGCTCGTGCTTCTACAGAATAACTAAGAAAATGGTTCATACGTAAACACAAACTGGGTTATAATATTCCATGTCACAGTAGCAAAATGATTGAAAACATTTTGTTTCTTGCAGTGAAATTTTGTTTTAATAAATTAAATAAAAATTATATCAGTGAAATGGTATCAACAAACGAAAATGATGATGGTGCTTCTGCTGCTGCTGTAATAATAATAATAATAATAATAATAATAATAATAATAATAATAATGTATTTCTTTTTACTGTGTACTCTACTGGGCAGACGTCATTCTTCCTGAAGTCACATATTTCCAGCTGCTTTGACTTATAGACTGAATATAAGTTGATGGTCTGTTATCAGTGTCGCATAAAACACATGTAACAGCTGCATGGCATCGCTGTCTTTGTGGCATTAACTTATTTAATATTGGGTTAGAAAGTTGACTTCTCAAGGTCTGCAGATATACACATACTATAAGGTGCCACCATGGACAACTGTCGTCACATCCCCCATATTTTATTAATAAACAGACAATAAATAGACCTGCATGAACCAAATACACATATTATACGAAATGTAATAAATAAATAACATTTAGGGATTCCAAGCATTAACTCCGTGATCGTTTAGGAAGTTTTCTTTTGAATATTTTCATACGATACTATATATTATTGGCAACACCAGTATACAGTGTATTTATTACCATAAACACCAATACTGCCACTACTACTACTACTACTACTACTAATAATAATAATAATAATAAAATATAACAATAATCACCATGATCATCATAATAATAAAAAGACAACCACCAACTTCATAAAAATCAAAAAGCATAGTAAATAAATTAGTCTTAAGTTGACAGTGCTCAATTGCTGATTTAATATTCACACTATTAAAGAAAAGTGCGTTTCATTTTCTGTACAAAGGTCTATTTCATATTGAAAGTCCTGAGGTCAAAGACCACCTAAATGGACTGCGAACTAAACGTTTTACAGGTGTGATCCACCAAGTGAATCACAATACGTAGGTAGCTACTGCTAGTCAGCTTCACATTGAAAAAGCTGTAGCCTTATAGTTTTGTCGCCGTTTCAGTGTTTAAAATATCGGTCGGGTATATATGGATAAAACCCAGAATGTACGTATTTGCTGCTTGAATATGCTCTTAACTTTTGCCTATCTATTTAAGATACTTATTTTGTCCACAGAAAGTTCTGCGCTTTCTACTGTTGGATAAGTTGATCCGAGAACCGAGGTTAAATAGTTACCAGTGGGAAATTGTAATGATAAATTGAACGCAGGGCTTTGTCTTCCACAACATTTCATGCTTTCTTCAAAGATGATTTGCAGTAGGCGACATAAAAATCATCACTGACAGCAAAATCCATCTAATCCATCACCAAACGCAACCTGTCTTTCTTTTGTTGCCATTTACTTTTTTGCGTGCTGTGTGATTCTCGAATATTCGAGTACAATTTATCTAAAAAATTAGCCTTTAGAACTGGCAAAACGTGACGCATTTTAGCCAGACTCTCCGCAGCAGCTTTTTATTGCCCACACGTCTATTGTCGAGGAACACTGCCCCCTCTGGCGATCGACAGTATTACCACTGCAGTGGTACAAATTCGGAGGGATGGAAGGGTTGGAGGACGTGATAACAATAGAAATGAATACATATCCTATTAATAAGTTCTCAGTTTCTCCATTTCGTCTAAATCGGTTCCCTTAAAAATAAAATGACCTGCATTAAAATTACGTTCCCTACATTTCGTTAGACCCTTTCCCCTCCAACTACATATTCCTCAGTTTCTTCAGCGTATCTATTTGCAGTTTTTCTAAAAATCATTAGCCTGCAAATTATTTTGGTCACAAATAGCCCAACACTGTGATATTTGTTACAGGTTCGCGCAAATGTAGTTTTGCACGCAGTTATTTAATCAGAACAGTTTAAGCACTTTATGTAGCGCACTACGACTCAAACGAATATGTATGGATTGAAATTCCCGTCAAGTTAGACGGTGAACTGAATACATTACAAACTATGGTAGCTTATATTATAGCTAAACTAAATCACATTTGGCACAACTATTTTTGAGTGTTTCATTAACCAGTGTTTCACACGATCGTGATCCATAACTACCTTATAAGGTATACTGCTACTACCACACTACGGTACACGAACTTTCACAAACGCATATTGCGCCGTCTCGTACTGTTTGCTTTCATGAATATAACGGCTATATCACGTTCTTAGGTGTTTCTGTAACTTCGCCTCTTCACAAAAAGGACAGATGCACACACGCGCGCACACAAAGACAAGGGTTCTTTCGCTCCTTGTATGAAGTGGATCTCCTAAACATTCTCGAAACCACCTGATTAAAAATGGTAATAGCAAAATGAGTCTCCCACTCAAACTAAACAGAAGCTGACCCAGAACAAATAAGGATAACACTGTGAAATCAACCACATTTATTCTTCCATAAAGCCTATATTGTACAAAAGCATTATTGGATTTTCTGATTCGTTCACTCCTGCGTTTATTGATTATCCCGTTTTCTCAGCTCCGATCTGTGACTTTGCTGAGAGTACGTCAGGTTGAGTCGTACCGACATTCCGAAGCCCGTGCCAATAGCTTATTACCCTACTATTAATGTAGTAATTCTAAAATTGTGCCGGGAAATAATAATAATAATAATAATAATAATAATAATAATAATAATAATAGCAATACTACGACTACTACTACTAATAATACTAATAATACTTATTATTATTATTATTATTATTATTATTATTATTAATATTATTATTATTATTTTATTGTATATTGTTATGTTAATCATTAAGTTTGTCATTTTAGAGAAGTAGCTAGAAGACACCAGTGAAGCGAAGACAAAACCTGTTCCCTTCACTTCCTTGGAAACAACCCTGAAGATGGACATCTTACTCAGATTCCAAAGGCAAGAGCAGATTAGCAATGGAAAAAGTCAATCTGGGATCAAACTCACAGACTGCCAAAAAGGATTCCTTGTGCTGAGCTGTGGTGATTCCTCGACAAATATTTGAGCGGGGGTTGTCATATATGTCACATGCCATTTACATGAAATGTGCTTTCAAATCTCATTGCATTTAAATATTATTGCAAATAAAAATAAAAAAATCTTTACAGTCTTGCTGATCATGTTTATAATCAACTGAAAGATCATTCAAATGCAAAATGTGTGTAATGAACCAAAACAACTGTTAAAAATCATCTGGTGCTAGTAAGTTAGTAAAGGGCTTGGGTTGTATGCTGCTTTCATTAACACAGTATAAGTCTTTATAGAAAGGACACCAGAACAACCAGTGCAAAAAATAAAAGCTGTGAACTGTTATTCAGATGAGTCCGACCCTGCAGAACTCAACCACAATAATACCATGGTTCTATCTCAATTGGAAAATGAAGTGAACCAGGGCTTTACTGCTTTAGCTTGGGGCCATTCAGAATGGTAGATTTTCCACAGGTATATGGCTGCCTACCCAACCCAATAACATTAGACGTCAGCTGTCCCCCACTCCACCTCTGCCTGGCAGCTGTTAATACAGTTTGACAAAGTAACGCTTGTGAGTTATTTTGCGTGCGTGTACTATGTCCAGTAAGCCATATGGAAGCCAGCTTGAAAACAAAAGAAAGACAGGAATAAAAGGGGATTATTAAATGTAAGCTGCTGAATAATTTTGTGCATGCTGCCAATGATAGCCATGATATAGCTTCGCTATACTCAAACTCTCATTGATTTACCAGCACTGCAATCACACATTATCATTCAAGTGCATGATGATTATATATAAGTCATATGACACACATTTAAAATGTGAATATTTGAGGAAATCAGAGGGTTCAATGTTATGCAAAGAACAAGCTACCAAAATAATAGGAAGCACATAAAAAATAGAATTGCATGTACTTTACTGTCCATATCTTATGGTCCTTTCTCCCTTGAAGGCTCTGTGTGGGTATTCATGAACAATGAAGTACAAATGACTCAAATGTTTGCCTGTTTTTCCTGGTTTGGTTGTCTTTGAGAACTGATTGAGCCAGTGGAATCACATGCATGCAGTGTCTAGTTAATCTGAGCTTAATTGTGAGGACTTTCTTGCTTTTGAATGACCAAACTACACCGATAACCTACTGAATGCAATGTCCTGTCATGTCTGCACAAAGACTTCTACTGCTTTGTGGTCTGCATTCATTAAACTTTTGTCTGTAACTTTGACATACAAATACAGGTGACTGTACCTCTGTGCAACGGCATATTTTTATTGGCTTTTATCTTGCTGACCCTATGTTGGGCTTCTAAAAATACCCTTTGGTGAGCGATACTACTATGTCTTATTTGCAGCTGTACTAATTGCTATATTCAATTCCAGATATTCCACTGTGTTGCTCCCCACAATTTTAGCGAGTATATTCACACCCTTATTTGCTTTCCCTATCTCGAATGCCATAACAACATTTGTAAGCCTGCTCCAACATTGCAGCCTCCTCCCTAAAATTCAAGAGGATGCAGGCTAGCATAACTCTATACCCTGAAGCACCAGCAGCCAATCAGTGCTCCTTTTGAAACTGCAGCTGAACTGCACTGTTGCTGCAGACAAACAGCTGCACAGCTGGTGAAGGTGGACCACAGATGCCTGCACGACCAGAGGAGTCACTAGTGAGCAGTGAAGCGAGGGATCCCCTGCAGACCGAAACCCTCATCTCTGGACACTGGTATGGTCAGGACTCAATTCCGAATGGTGGGCCATGTCACTATAACAATGGTAAATGCTTTGGCTAGAAGTGTTTCCTGGAATACCCAATACAACAAACCTTCATATGCTACAGCAGTCAAATCTGCAAATGCTACAGACTAAGCTAGTTTAGCACAACTTTAAGAACATTCTCATATTGAATAGTTCATAAAATATTAATTTGAAAAAGTTGCTGCCAATCCAATAATCTTTACTGAGAATAAATTAGGCTGAATGACACACAGGTTGATGAGCATAGTCTGTGCTTGGACAGATTTAATAGCATATGAATGATACACTTGGGAAATATGAATGCAGTATCTGAGCAAATTTGTCAGAAAAATGTCTTCTTTCCAAAGCTGTGAAATGCCTGTTGAGTTCAGACAGTGTTGTTTCATTCACATGCACCTCTTGGCTCGACAAACTTTGTAACAAATTATGTTCAGTACTGTTAGAGCTCCCCCAAATACTTTAGTGCACAGGCTCCCCATGTGTCCACAGAGCAGAACTCACATGTCACAGGAACACAAGAGCTATAAAACAACAAGGAGGCAGTTGTACAAATATGCAATAAATATGTCATCAACTGCTTCTGCATTCTGTGCACTGACTCTCGGTGGTACCGCCACTGGTTTTCCAATAGTTTGGAAGAGTTCCAGCGTCTGTCCTTGCCCTTTGGCATTTGGGTATTAAGATTACCTTGTGGTTTATTGGTGAGCGCTATCTGGTTATGATGCGGATATGAAAATTGTTGATGTCACAATACAATATTGATGCTGTTACAACCAGAAAGGTGATCATGACACAAAAAAATTAATGATGTCACAATAGAATATTGATGATGCCAATTGGAAAGCTTATGATGTGACAATCACAATAATCTTTATTGCGACGTTACTGTATGTTACTAGCTGAAAAAAGTCTAAATAGTGTTCTACTGTCTGTAATGTTCACATATTTACAGCGACAGCAAGTTTACTTTGTTAATGAGCTACACTAACAACCTTAAAGCTGCTTCACTTTGACAGCATGCCGTTGGACAGACAGAAAAGCTGAGCTTATTGTACAAATAAGAGTCAGCTGGGGATAATGGGAAACAAAGCACTCGTTGGAAAAAGACCCGCGCCATGATTCAAGGAAGACAGGACATTTCAAAATGACCAACTATTTTCTTTTAATAGCTAACGCACATTACCTCAGAATAACTGAATTCACAGAGTTACCACACTCCAGAGAATAAAAATGTCCTAAAGTCCTAATGTATTGCCCTAGATGTACAGTAAGTCAGTGAATAGCTTTCCACTGCTCCATGCTCCTTCTGGCTGTCCATACTTAACACTGCATCGCAATGAACCGCGGTTCACATGCCCTGTTCACCTTAAGAATGTCAGCCTTATTAAAGGCGACTGTTGCAAATAAATTACTCGTTCTTTATTAATAAAGAATGATACCTGCTCCACCAACCAAATCCCTGCTTCGATGTGTCTCACTGAAATGTTGCTTGAGGTCAGGGTACGAAAACAGCAGATTAGTTATAGGACCCTTAAAACCCATTACATTCTGAAATAGACAAACATGAAATAAGACAATGAATGTAAATGTGATTAAAAATGTGCAAACCTGCATATGGCTGAGACTACTCTTTTTTCCCCACTGCATTTTAATTCAGTGAGTCAAACAAATACAATCCCGTGCACATGAGGTCCAGTACATGTTACTTACTCATTTAACATCTGCAAAATGAGAAACATTAATTTCAGTACATAAGAGATAGGAGGAAATAGACCAAGGCCCTCATTTCCTGGTAGTTTGCAGAAGTATAAATTATGTCTGAAATAAGGGAAAGGTTTATTCAAAGGGGCACTAGTCATAGATCTTATAATTAGACAACATCTTTGTTTTATGTCTCATGTATTAGCTATGACCTTTACGCCATTATTTTTATAGATACAAAAAAATCATTTGAATGTTTATCATCTGTATCTGCCAAAAAACCCTCATGTGCAATATATTCTTGGAAAAGTAATGATGCTGCTGGCAATTTTTTAAAATATGCATATTAAAAATGACTAATAAAAATTATATGAGGTCAGCAAGGCAAAAGCTACACCAGGAGGTTAGAGGCTGGTTTTTAAATTAGTTTAGGAGAGCTGTTAAAACGAGAAATTTAACAACTCCCCAAAAGAAGAAAAGGGTCTTAAAAATGTCATAGCCTTTCACATGTGGTTTAGTACTGAAAACTAATAACCATGAATCATATAAACCTCGATGATATAATGTGCTACTCTAGAGCCTTTGTGAGTTTTGTCTGAAGGATCGTAAAATGACTGTATGACTCGGTACCTAGGCTAATGCATGGTAAAATGGTCCTTAAACATCGATCTATGAAAAATAACATGAACTTGAGGATGGCACAGAGCATTGCATGCTTATAGAATGAATCAGTATCCCACACGCAGGAATAGACTCAAATGCTGTCATCAGGGGTAATCAGAGCTATCCACAAATGACAGACAATCTGCAGAGGTAGACTCAGGCTGTGGACATAAGTGAATGGCCTTCTCGCTTTTGGAGAAAAAATACAGGTGGAAACAGGTGTATTAGCCACCAAACAGTAGAAATAAAAAAGCATGCCCACATCTTGTTTCCATTCTAAAACCAATGGTAAATATGGTAATGTGCTGGCCACATTTGGTAGATATTTCTATTGCTATTGTAAATCTCCACTTGAAGAAGACAAACCAAGTCTGAGGCTCCAGTATTGTTGATTGGTACTACACTTTTGTACACTTTTCTGCATAGCTTCAATAATTAAATCATTGACAAAAATGACCCCCCCACCCTCAACACACACACAAACACACACTCATTCTGTGCCAGAATTTTATTATTTGTAACATTTTTCTTTTGTTATTCACACCATAAAAACAAACAGAAATAGAAAACATTCAAAGACAATGGAAAAACCAACTTATAGTCCCCTAAATGGTCAATTCCGATAGTGTGTGAACCATCTCCCGTTAAATGTTGTTAATGTTCCTAGAAAACAAGCACAGAAATTTAATGTTGTAACAAAAACAGAAAAGATAGAAAAGCACAGAAAAGAACCAGTATCCACAGCTAATTAAGGAAACAATAACTTATACCAGACCAAAGCCAGACCAAGTCAGCCCAT